>NC_090450.1:455342933-455615433 GCF_031143425.1 Pleurodeles waltl
ACAGTGGAATCTGATAGATTCCACTGCTCCATTGTTATCGCCCCCTTAATGGGGTAATGCCCCCCTTGCATACAGTATGCCTGGTGCAGGCATAGAGTGGCGCAAGGGGTTACAATGCAATACATGCAAATTTGGCCCCTTTGAGCCACATTAGCGTTAGTGGGATACATTCATTTATTTATTCAGTCCAGCTCTCTCTCTTTCAGAAGAACCCTGCATCAGGAAAACAAGAGCAGGGGGACGACCCTTCTCCTACCTCACAGCCACCACCTGGAACCCATCCACATCAGACAAACCACCTCCCTCCCCAGCTTCACGAAGGAACTGAAGACAAGGCTTTTTTAATCCACCTCCAGTACACACTACATTCCCCCCCAAGCGCCTTGAGACCCTAACGGGTGAGTAGCTGTGCTTTATAAACTCTGTTTGACTGACTGAGAGGAATAATTCAGTGTACAGTATAGGATATATGCATTAGAAACATTTACTGATTAGGTCAGGTTCTCCTTTCAAAACCTTAGTAGATGTCGTTTTAGCTCCCACCGCCAACATCTAGACTGTTTTGTTAGGTCTGGATACTGCAGCAAAAGAATGGGACAGTGAGTTATCCCACTTCAGCCACAGGATAACTTCACTGTGAGTGGCGCCATTCTGCCTTTCAACAAGGATCTCGACTACACTCAAAGTAGTTCCGTTATGTGCTATAGACTTGCGTGCTTTTTGGGACCAAAAAAATATTTTTGCTTTTAGCCACTTTTTTTAGATTGATGAGGGCCCAGCAGCTACCCTAACAGTAAAAGGTTTGCAAAACTACAGCAAAGCAAAGCAAGCAAGATGTTGGTGGGCAATGCCTCACGTATTGGATTTACCAATGATTGTTCAAGGTAGAGATCAGGTAGATTGAAAATTATTATGGAGGCCTGCTGCAGTTGTCATAGCTAAGTGCTAAGCAGTTGGCAAGGGTGCCTGCAAGTGAGTTCATAAGACAGACGGGCGTAGGAACGTAGGCAGGGGTGGCTCAAGCTATATATCTAGATATGTGGAAGCCAGGGGCTCCTTCAGTCTATTTCCGCAAGGATGCGAACAAAGAATATATTCTGATATCATGAGGGAGGTTATTTCATTATCTGCTTGATAATCCATAAAAGGAGTGGAAGACGTGGAGGTTTTTGCACTTCTCATCAGTACAAGGCAGGGTGATTTGGATCTGCGAAGATTTCTGAGGCTACCTCAGGTTTGTGATTATGGCCCTCATTATGAACTCGGCGGGAAAACCCGCTGAGTCGGCGCTGGCGGTAACAAAAGACTGCCAACGTGCAAAAGACCCTGAGAGCCATATTATGTACATTCAGGTGGGCCGGCCGGCGGAAACAGTGTTTCCACCAGCCGGCCCAGCTGAACGCAGGGCCTGTAGATTGACGCCGGCTCCACATTGCACAATCCACAGCAGCACCCGTCGTGCATGCCAAGTGAATGGGCAGTGCAGCGGCCCCAAGGCACCCATTCTGCCAGCCTTTCCCTGGCAGGGTAAACCGCCAGGGAAAGGCTGGTGGAACCTGTCGGAAATTTAACTCTGCCATCGCCAGGTTGCCTGGCGGCGGAAGCCTGGAGGTGGCGGAGTTACACAAGTGGCGGTTCTGCCACAAATATTATATGGAGGTCTGGGCCACCATGTTCAAAATGAGGGCCTATGTCTCTTTTTATCTTTACTTTCGGTTTCACTTCAGGCTTTATGTAACTATTACAAAGATCATAGATATAAATTATTGTTCAGTATAACACTGTCTTTTATGTTTTAATACTTGACCAATGTTCACTTTTGGTTTCGTTTCCTCTTTTAATTGATTATCATTAAAGAGATAACAATCATCAGAATATAATAATATTGTACATTACAATGTTGATTTCGCTGATTCAACACTTAACAAAAGTTCACTTTCGATTTCATTTCTCGCTTTATGAGGCACTCATGGAATTAAGAAAGTAATCAATATATTAATATTGTTTGTTACGACTTTGATTTCACTTCTTAAACACTTGACAAAAGCTCCTTCTTGATTTCGTTTCTCGTTTTATGAGAAGATCATGAAATCACAAAAATCATCAATATGTTAATATTGTTCACTACGACTTTGATTTTACTGGTTTAAAACTTTACAAAAGTTCACAGGTGATTCGCTCTGCCATAGACACTCAAAAACCCAAAACTTAAACACTTGAACTTGTTGCTGGATTTCCGCTCTTTCGATTCTATAAATAACCATCGGTCTCCTACCTGATGGTGACTGTAACACGCGATGACACACTGACTCTGACTCTCTGGTGCCAGGAATTAGGAGCATCCCAGAGACAACACCAGGCCTCTGTCTCCGCCATGAATAACCTGTACGTGTCAGTTGGGCAGGGCTAGTTTTATAACCTCAGAGATGGCTGTGGAAGCTACTATGGAAACTGAGGGAGGACACAAGGATTACTGCTAAATTCAACAAGACTTGGCAAATGTAACCGATTGGTGCAGTTAAACTGGGAAGGAATACAATCAACACTGTAATGATCAATAGCCTAGGAACATTGACCCTGTAAAATGAGCCTGCAGAACAGCCAACACTTACCACCACTGTCTTGTAATGTATAATCTCACTGACGTGCACAAGAATGAAATAATGGCTGTTAGCTCACCTACAATCGAAGCGGAGGAATCGTGACAGTGTCATCCTGATGCTTGAACTCTGCCTCTTTTTGCTCAATTTGTACAACATTATTATTTGTGCTTCCCGAGGGACATTCTCCCATTTATTCAATTAACCTATGATCCAATGGGCCAACAAAGTCAGTGAATTCTGAGCAATCCAATGGGGGATCCACTGTGTTTGCCAAGGAATCTTTTAAGATATTGCTTAACCCTCTATAAAAGATGGAGGGTTTCTTCTCTTCTGGCCATTGGGTTTCTGTAACCAGATTACAAAAGGTTGCAATGTAAGTCAGGAGGTCCTTGTTGCCCTGGCTTAAGTATAATAACTCATCATCACTAGCTTGAACAAAGGTGTAATTGGCAAAGAGATGGCATATCGTCTCTTTAAACCTTCCAAAATCATATAACACTGGGTCATTATTTTCAATGAGTGGAATAGCCCAATTAACAACTGTGCCTCCAAGATAGGATATATTAAAGGCAATTTTAGCTGTGTCTCAAGGAAAGGCTCCTGGTTTTACAAGAAATTGCAATCAGCACTGAATCCACAATGAAGTAAACATATTACTATCCCCAAATAACCTTTCTTGCAGAGTCGGGGGAATGAGAACTGAAGTGACATGATCCGGATTAACAGTTCCTGTGGGGGAAGTACCCATTTGACTCCCTAAATTGCCAAAATGTGTTCTCTGAACAATGGGACATGTGCCTTTATGAGTCAACCCAGCATCAGATAACCAGGCTGAATAGTGGGGGCGATATCGCACTATTTAATCTTTGAGCAACAGATTTTTCTGTTGTAAGGACTAAGCTTCATTTTGCACATCAGAGAGTGCCCTTGCTAATTCTAACACACTTGGAGTGTCCTCTGACAGTGCCTGAGCTAGGTCTTGTACATGTAATTGGTTGTCCATATTGTCTGATGAGTAGAAGAAGTGCGAGGCTTGGCCTTCTGTCACGCATTTACGTGGTTCTGACCTCAGAGGCCATGCTGGACCTCTTATCCCCATGGAGAGCAGCCCACAATCAAGGAACCGTGAGCCCTTAAATTGTACACTGCCCTCGAGGGGAAGGTGAGAAGGGGGGACAAAATAAGAAAAGATAGACTTGCTGCACCAGTCCTGCTCTACTGCCTTCCAACACTGCGTAAGAGGTTCTGCACTCCCTGGACCTTTGGTGTTGGTGTGGATACAGTGCACTGAAAATAACAAGAAGATTAGTTTACCAACAGTTCTCAGCATGAAAAGATAACACAGTTATTCACAATATTGAAGACTTACAGGCTTTACCATAAGTACTGCATGAGAGCTTTACCACAAATAATGCAAATTTTAAGGATGGAGTTGCTGGCACTCCAAATAATTATTTTGCATTCAGGTCTCTGCACAAGTTTGTATACATATATAAAGCACTCTAATAAGTCCTCTCTCGAGGACAACAATTTGTCAAGAATTACTGGTGGGCGGATTTCAGTTTTGATATAATTCAAGTCCAGAGCACCCACTATAGAAAGGGGTTCCGAACGGCAAGCTACTGAAACAAAGGTAGTGTACGATTTCCAGAAAGCAAGCATTCTCTATTTAGAATTCAGTCTTATAGATCGTCTTAGGCTAAATCTAAGGATTAGTGCATACTAACCTGTGATGGAATACTTAGACTTGTGTCGTCTACTTAAAACTTGAATCCAGAGGAAGTCTTTGTAGCTGTAGTGCAGGGAGCTGAAGAGGAAGAGGAATTGTCACACTGGAAGCAAAGATGACAGAAGCGTCAACAGCATCAGGATCACAGGAGTTGCAGGGAGGCTCAAGAAGACTCGAGCGCTGGAGGACTTTGGTTGACTCAGGAGGTGAGTGCTGGGATGATGCATGCCCAGGACAGGAATGAGCACCAACTCGAGTTTCGGGTGTGGTTTAAATACTCTGTTGGTGTGACTGACTCCTGAAATGCACGTGGCTCACATGGGAGACAGGAAGGTTCCAACGGGCTCTGGGATAGAAAGCAGGTGCAGTTGGAGTCAATAGGTCATGGCAGTTTGAACCAATACACAGAAGCAGGTGGAATCAATTAACATTAGCAGGGGGAGTCACTATGTCATGGCAGTTGGTACCAATAAACAGGAAACACATGTCTATTCCTCGCAAGTGTGCAAAACGAAAATTAATTGAACACCGGAACCAGAATGTTATAATGGGCTCCTGTGCTCTGGGAAGGAGACTGCCAAGGAGTTAAATTTACTGGGACCATGGGGCCTGAAGGGTGTTTATCCTGGTGTCACAGGGGGAATACAATATGAGCCCCGTGCACCAGATCCAATGTATAGAGGGGGCAAGAGGGGGTC
This sequence comes from Pleurodeles waltl, assembly GCF_031143425.1. NCBI lineage: Eukaryota > Metazoa > Chordata > Amphibia > Caudata > Salamandridae > Pleurodeles > Pleurodeles waltl. Next base: position 455,347,964 of record NC_090450.1, read on the forward strand.
ATGACACGTGCTCTATGTACAAACTTGATAGACTTTAATGGAGTGGTTGTTATGCAAGGGATATAAGAAGTTAAAGATGCTAAAAGATGCTGATGATGCTCTATGGTTGAGCAGTGCCTTCCTAGGGATACCCCTTCGTCCACAGAACAGGTGGGGTGACTTTGGCCACAAGGGTCAATGTCCATCAATATCCTCTTTGATCCTGCAAGATTCAATCAATCAATTAGTCAATCAGGACTTATACAGTGCAGCTTATCTCCCATGAGGGTATCCAGGTGCTGAGAACAGAGCTTCTAAGGGGTACAGTTGAACAGCCAGGTCTTGAGTCCTTTCTTAAATTCCAGATGAGAGAAATAAGATCCATAGGTGAACGGGGAGGTCATTCCAGGATTTCACCTGAGAGGTAGGGGAAGATTGCAACTGGACTACTCGTCTCTGATCACAGCAAAACCAGTTTGTTATCTTTGGTGAAGGGTAGTGTCTGTGTTATGCAACCAAATTGCAATCCAACGTCTCTCCCTAATCTGGCACACTTGGGGGCACCTTTTGTACATTGGGACTTGGTCGTTCAGGCTGCATGTCGGCGGTCAATGGCAATCAGGCTCTTCGGGCTACTGACTGGCCAGAACTGGCTTCTTCAGATTCTGTGGGTTGAATGCTGTAAAAGGAGGTCAACAGACTGAATCTTGTAGTTCACCTCTTCTGACTGGGGCTCTGGAGTAACTTTTACATGAGCCGGGCAAAACAAAGGTACAGTCCTCTCTTTGCTAGACCAAGAATGAGCAGGTGCAGTCCAGTGGTTGGTGTCTTCTCTCATGCCAGGTTCAGGGAACTGCAGGACTGCAGGGAAATCCTTCTTTGGTCCTCTCTCCAGTCCAGATGTAGTCTGAGGACTGGGGACATTGGGTATCATATTTATGTCCAGAAAGTGCCCTCAGGGACTGCAGCAGTTACAAGCCAAAGGCTACTTGGACCCTCCTCGCCTGATGATAGCTTACTGCACTGTGTGGCATCTAGCTATCCCAGAGTGCACTAATCTCCCCACTCCCAAGATGGCAGAACCTCTCTCTCAGTGTGTGGAGCTTGATTGCCCACCCTAGATGTGTGGCTACCCGAGGGCTACAAACCTATGTCAAAAACAGTTTGCCAACTGGCCTCTCCTCTCTGTCCTTGATGCCTACCCATCTACCTCAACAAAAGAGTAGCCCATCTCATGTGTGTCCATAATTTTCTCTTCACAGGTGGTTTTCCCTTTGAAGCTTGTCTTTAAGGCTCACACCCTGTGTGGCTTCCTGCCAGAGAAAGGTGACACCTCTTCCAATGACAGAAGGCTGTCTTTTAGCCTGCATCTGAGAATAGCCACTGAAAAACTTGGACAACAGATAGGCGTCTTTCTAAAAGTTGCATTTCTTAAAAATTCACTGGGTATTGAGTCAGATTTAATGTAACAATAATTTTGAAATCTTGAACTACCAACTGTAGTAATTCCAATCAGAAGTTAGCACAGCTGAAAAGTCAGTGTGTAACCCTGTACTCACCAATGAGACTACTAGTCTCTCCACAGTAAAGAACACAATTTGGCATTTTTACTGTTAGGACATATACAAATACATGTCCTCCGTTCTAATATATAGCACCCTGCCTTAGAACTTGCTAGGCCTGCTGTAGGGCTTATTTACATAAAGTAGAAAGGGAAGTTTGGGCTTTGCCATTAGTTTAAATTGCAATCTTGAGTTAGCAGTTTAAAACTGCTCTGTTATTGTGCAGTGGCCAGCTGGGAGACATGCTTTCATGTTGTCACATTCATGGTGGTGTAATGAGTGCTGCAGCAGCCCTGGTGGGACACTTTAACTTACAAACCCTGAGTACTCCTGTTATCACATACTAGGGACTTATAAGTAAGTAGAGTTATACCAATTGGCTGTAAAAAAACAATGCTTTATAGGGACAGAAAACCCACACTGAGGTTTGTTTACCAAGCCTCAGTGCACTCATAGTTGAAAAACCAGCAGTAACAGTCCAAAAATGGTGGTGGTGGTGGGGGGAGGGTAATCAAGCAAGAAGAGTCATGTTTCTTACAGCATCTAGTTAATTATGTAATACATGGGGAAATGAAATATCATCTTCTTTGCTATAAAACATGTCTAAGAGCCATAGCAGCCTCAATAGACTTCATTGCTCTTCACTTAAATTCCAACAAAACTCCGATTCTAGTTTTTGATAATACAAGAGACATTTTGTCTGATGCTGTTGACCTTATTTTAGGACCTCTCCTTCTCTCCTGAGTAATATCTACAGCCTTGGAGTCATCTTCAATTGTAGTCTAAACGTTTAAGAACAGAAAAGCAAGTTCAAGCTTTTCTTTCATTTAATGTGCAGATGAATATTCCCTGATTCTCTCTCCCCCTTCCAGAAAAAAAACATATGGCCTCATTAACAAGGAATGATGCAATTTTGATGCGTGCTAACGTCAAATCCTAATGCCATGTATGCACCATATTTACAAAACGACTCACCATGGCATTAGGATTCGGTTAGCATAAAACAAATTAGGCTATCTTTGTGCCGCGTCATAAAGAAAAATGACGCTGGTGCTGGAAAAGTGACACTAGTCTGATTAGTAGCGTGTATTTTGACGCTAATCAGTCTAGAATCACTTTAGAGCCAAACGCATTAAAAAAACTGCCATGAGATGCCGTTCTATTAAAAAAAATACAGGAGACACAGAAAACACCACAGAAGACACAGGAATGGAGAACCCAGGACCAAATCGCTCCCAGGACAACTCCAACAACCCAGGTACCAGCCAGCATGTCCAGGTAGACACCCAGGAGAGGGGGGAGAGGAAGTGCAGGTTCAGTGAGTAGGAGAACAGGATTTTGATCAGAGAGGTTACACAGCATCAATAACAGCTATTTGTCACCTCCAAATTGCCATTAGGGAAGAAGGAGGCAATATGGCAGTCCATAGTTAGGATTACAGTATGCGCTGACTGCACACCTCATTTTTCAATAGCTGTGGTATTTTTAAAAACAATTTATTGTTTTGGTGCTTTTTAAACTTTTATTATTATAAATCTATTGTGTTAGTATTTTTATACTGTTTAATATCTTCTTGCCGAATCGGTGCTCGTACACACTACTGTGTTTTGGTGTGTGGGTAGGGGGAACGAAAGGGAAGGAGAAGAATTTGCTTTTACTGGAGGCCATTGTTTAGAGCGGTTAGCTCCAATAAGGGCCTTTAAGTTTTCTAACTTAAATTGTAAATCCCTGGGAAAACATCAACAAGACATTTGATTTTTTAATAGATCTTAACCCTGATGCTATGTTCCTCATGGAGACTTGGTAAAACGAAGCCTTCAGTCCGGATATTGTAGTGGCCTTACCGGCTGGATCTTGTATTTCACATCTTGACCAAAAGGTCAAAAAAAGGGGTGGGATTGTGACCATAACGAGGAAGAAGTTCCCTTGCAAAATAGAGAAGCTTAAGATCTCGGACTGCGAAGCTTTGCGATCCACTATATCGCTGACTAAGAAGTTCTATGAATGGGGGTGAATGTTTGATTAGTTCCGCATTCCGTCCATCATTTGTGTTTGTTTGCTTTCAACGCCATAAGTGCTCCGGGTATGCTCAGACGTGGGTCCCAGGCTCACTATGCCACTGGATTCAAGCTAGCCTGGCTGATGAAGGGTGATACCCTGAAGCCGGTCCCAGGATGCTTGTTTCTGGTTCAGGGAAGACCTGGCCTGGCAGTTCAGGCTGGACTGTTCCCATGGGGAGCATGGTCAAGACTGATTTGCATATGGCTGGGTCCAAACTGGGGAGGCATGATGTGCAAAAGAATTGATGGATTAAACACAGACCTGTGACTGGGGGTGAATGTTTGATGGGTTCTGCATTCTGTCCATCATTTGTGTTTGTTTGCTTTTGATGCAATAAGTGTGCCATGTATGCCCAGACTTGGGTCCCGGGCTCATTATGCCACTGGATTCAAGCTAGCCTGCCTGATGAAGGGTGAGACCCTGAAACCGGTCCCAGGATGCTTGTTTCCGGTCCATGGAGGACCTGGCCTGGCAGTTCGGGCTGGACTGTTCCCATGGGGAACAGGGTCAAGACTGATATGCATATAACTGGGTCCAAAGCAAAAGAATTGAGGGATTAAACCAAGATCTGTGACTGGGGGTGAATATTTGATAGGTTCTGCATTCCAACCATCATTTGTTTTTGTTTGCTTTTGATGCCATAAGAGCTTGGTTCTGCATTCTGTCCATCATTTGTGTTTGTTTGCTATTGAAGCCATAAGTGCACCGGGTATGCCCAGACGTGGGTCCCGGGCTCACTATGCCACTGGGTTCAAGCTAGCCTGGCTGATGAAGGTGATACCCTGAAACCGGTCCCAGGATGCTTGTTTCCGGTCCAGGGAGTACCTGGCTTGGCAGTTCGGGTTGGACTGTTCCCATGGGAAACAGGGTCTAGACTGATTTGCATATGGCTGGGTCCAAACTGGAGTGGCATAGTGAGCAAAAGAATTGATGGATTAAACCCAGATTTGTGACTGGGGGTGAATGTTTGATTGGTTTCCGCATTCTGTCCATCATTTGTGTTTGCTTGCTTTTGACGCCATAAGTGCACCAGGTATTCCCAGACGTGGGTCTCAGGCTCACTATGCCACTGGATTCAAGCTAGGCTGGCTGAGGAAGAGTGATACTCTGAAACCGGTCCCAAGATGCTTGTTTCTGGTCCAGGGAGGACCTGGCCTGGCAGTTAAGGCTGGACTGTTCCCATTAGGGACAGGGTCAAGACTGATTTGCATATGGCTGGGTCCAAACTGGGGTGGCATGGTGAGCAAAATAATTGATGCAGTAAACCCAGATCTGTGAGTGGGGGTTAATGTTTGATTGGTTCCACATTCCATCCACCATTTGTGTTTGTTTGCTTTTGATGCCATAAGTGCGCCGGGTATGCCCAGACATGGGTCCCGGGCTCACTATTCCAATAGATTCAAGCTACCCTGGCTGATGTAGGGTTAGTTCCGCATTCCGTCCATCATTTGCGTTTGTTTGCTTAAGAAGTTTGCCATGTCAGATGCCTTAATTTATCAGCCCCCAAAAGCAGTTAGTAACTGGGTTTCTGAATTAATAGAGGAACTGTCCTCTGCTATTCTTAAATGCACCACTTTTATGGTGCTGGGAGACCTAAACCTCCATTTTGAGGATATAACAGATAGGATTGGTCTTTCCCTAATTGAGGACTTCTTAGCTTTAGAGCTGAATTTGATCAATCACCTTCTCACTCATATAGCTGGGCATCTATTGGACCCTATTTTCTCAAATTTAGATACCATTCAGTCAGATAGGCCTCTACCTCCGACATGGTCTGATCATTATGCTATTCCTTGTTCTTTCTTAATTGACTCCCAACCTCTCTACAAGGTTAAACAGTCCACGTCCCATGGGAGATGTTGGTCTAAGCTGGATGTTCAAAAATGGAATGTGCTGCTAGAGGAGTCGTTGCCCATCTTAGATAATTCAGTAGAAGGCGCAGTGCAAAAAATGAATAGTTGGCTTAGAGCCTCTGCAGCTATGATGGCACCCATTTACAGTAAGCACCATCAGAGATCCTTACAACGGTACCATGGTTTATGGGCTCCTTATAGAAGGAGAAGAAAGTTTGTAAACAGTTAGAGAGAATCTGCAAAGATTGTCCTAAGACACTATAAGGTGGTGAAGTTGCTTGTGGATTCCTTCCAACTAACCCCTAACATCTCGCTTTCTCAACTACAATGCAATGTGATTTCTGGATTTTTAGTCAATAAAGTTGAGGCTATTAAAAACACCTCCCTCTCCTCGGGCTTCCATGCAGGTAATAGCACTGAATCTGCATTGCTTGGGGTTACTGAATTCCTGAAACATAAATTGGTTGGCAGAGAGGTAGTTGCACTCCTGCTTCGGGACTTGAGTGCGGCCTTCCACACTGTCAACCATGACATATTATTCAGGAGACTCAACGGTTTGGGCATACAGAGTAAGACACTCACCTGGATTGAATCCTTTTTGGAGGACTGTTTCTTTCATGTCCATTCGAATCAATGTAGATCTAAGCCATGTGCTCTCACGTCATGGGTGCCTTAAGGTTCCATTTTGAGCCCTTTACTTTTGCATCTTTATGTAAGGCCACTGGCTAACGTTGTTGAGGGTTTTGGCCTCACTCTCTTTTCCTACATGGATGATACCCAAATTGTGGTTTCCCTGTCTTCAAAAGATCAGTCAACTGTGGCTGTACTCCCTCTTTGCCTTCAGCAAGTGGCAGATTGGATGTCCGCAAACTTCTTGAAGTTGAATGGTGATAAGACTGAGGTACAACTGGTCATCAAATCGTCTATACCATGGGGTCCGCACCTTTGGCCGGCATCCTTCGGTGCTCATCTGCTCCCTGTCTCATCTGTAAAAAGACTTGGAGTGTGATTAGATCAGAAGCTGTCAATGAAGCAACAGATAACCAAGGTGTCTGACACCTGTTTTGGCATCTTGAAATGGCTGAAAACAATTCTTTACTGTATACCATTTGCAGCCGAGTGCACTGTAATCCAAACCTTTGTAATTTCAAGGCTGGATTACAGAAATGTTCTTTGTCTTGGAGTAAAAAAAACTTTACTAAAACGTCTTCAAATAGTACAGAATGCTGTGGCATGCTTTCTGCTTCGCCCATCACAGTTTACTAGCTCTGCCATTTTACTAAAATCCCTCCATTGGCTACCTGTGGATAAGCAGGTGCATTTTAAAGCACTCTGCTTCATGTATAATTTCTCCACCACATTGCCACTTTTTATTTGAGCTCTGAAGTTGCTGTGTGCCTAGGCGACCATAATCTAGCTGTTGTCCCTAAACTCAGAGTGTTTGCCAAGGCAGTCGTTCCTTCCATTTTTTGGGAACTAATCTTTTTAACAACCTCCCGTTACTTTTCAAAGATTGTAACTCCCTTCTGAAATTCCGCAAACTGCTGAAAACTTGGCTATTTGAGCATTCAAGTATATAGCTCTTGGAGGCCTGGTTAACAATTACTGTAACCTTAGCTAGCACTGGGAAACCTGATGGGTAGGCATGCGCTTTATAAATTGCGTAATCAATCAATCAATCAATAGTTGGCAAAGTCAAATGTGTGACAGAGGTCAGGAGTACAGTCGTTGACTGTTAGAAGCAGAGGCACAATTGCAAGCGCAGGCCAAAGGAGAAACTAGCCCGCAACTGCAACGCAGCACTGCAGACTGGAGGTGAAAGTCCAGCACCCCAGGAGCAGTTCGATGGCCTGGAAGAGATTAGGGCAGCTGTAATCGCTAAGGAGTCAGTCACAGGAGTCCAAGGACACGACAGTGCAGCATTTGACAAACCACAACAACCACAGGGAAGTCGCACTGGAGGGCAATGTGGGAAATATGTTAGGTCAAAAGGCGGAGCCTGCCATGTCCCTGCGCCAAAATGTACTGTCTGCAGGCTAGAGTGTAGGATGCTGGTATGCTTAGGGTTAAACAGCAAACAGATGTAGGGGCTTATCTAAAAATCCCTTGCGCAGCTGGTGCCTCACTTCTTCACATTTAAAAAGGGAGGCACCTGCAGTGCAAGGGACTTGGAATGAAGCTCTGTAATGTCAAAAGGACAAGGCAGCCATGTCCCTGCGCCAAAATATACTGTCTGCAGACTACAGTATAGAATGCTGGCATGCTAATGGTTAAACAGCAAACAGATGCAGGGGTTCACCTACACGTCCCTTGTGCTGCTCGTGCCTCACTTCTTCACATTTAAAATGGGAAGCACTGGTGGCACAAGGAACTTGGAAAGAAGTGCTTCAATGCGCATTGACCTACCACAAGTAGCACATTCCAAGCCAGAACTAGCACCTCACTTACCACATTGTGTGATGTGCAGCATCATTGCAGGTGTACCCCACTCTGGGCCTCATGTATAGGGCACTACCGGCATACTGTGCCATGGGAGCATTATTCACATTGATACTTTCGTAGTGCAGTATGCCAGTCCATACTTACTAAGCCACACAAAGCCACCTTGCATGGCTTTTTTCATGGCCTTGGAAATATGGACACCTTTCACACATAACACTGTATGAAAGAGGCATTCCATGAGTCATGCTTGTGGTGCACCCATTCAACATCCATGGAACCCAGAGAAACCCGATGCATACACAGATTTACAAGGCAGGGAATGCGTCACATTCCTACTCCACCCCGGGGGTGGCATAAGAATGACACTACGGGGAAGGTGCAAAACTCCTCTTCTGGTACCATTCCTCTGTGTGCTGCAGAATGCAGCATACATAGAAAGATGATAACACCCCTTGGAGTAGTTCCTGTGCAAGGAAGGTCTCCATTCATGCACGTCAAATACCATCCCCACAATGCAGGCATCCTAGCACCATAGTCCAACGGTATCTGCGTTGGCACTAGCCAGCATTTTGTGTACCACTTCGGTCAGAGAGGACAGAAATGCACCCTGTCTTGTACATATGGTGCATGTCTGCCCTTTCCAGGTGACAGAGGGCAGCACAGCAAGGAAAACTTGGAAAACTTGATGTGCCACCCTGCGCCACTGGCCACGGAATTGAGGTTGTTCTTGCCTCATGTATGAGGAAATGATGAAGTGCAGACCACCCAGCCAGCTTGCTGTGCTCCTCTGTGTCATGTCTAAAGTAGAGGCATGTGTTACACGTACCAAAATACAACACATACCTGTACTTTTCTCAATGATGGTGTACTCACTGCTTTATCACCAACAGAGGCACAGTTGCACCATGGTGTATAGGTGCCTGTGTTACTGGTATGATTGCCCGTGTGCTGAAAGGGACACTTTCTTGAACTTAAACAATCATGTTTAATCTCTTCACCTTTCCATGTGTGCTTCAGAATATAGCACACATTGAAACAGGAAATATGAGGGTTACAATGACAGATCCCACTGCTGCACCACTTCAATGCCACCCCTTATGTGGTTTAGGAATCAATGCATTTCGAGATATCGAAATCTGTGAATGTATAACATTCCCTAGGGAATCCATGGGTGTTGTGGTGGAACACCCACGTCAACACCCATGGGACTCAACTGCTATGTAGTGTTAGGTGTGAAAGGGTTCACATTTACAGAGCCATCACAAATAACACAAGTTGGTGGGCTGCGGACTGGTAAAGTAGTGGCTTGCACACTGTGCCACTGGAGCATCAAAGTCACTGAGACTCCAGTTGTGCAATGTGGTGCTAGGGCCTTGGAAATGAGGAATCTACAAAGCCCACTTGGGAACCTTGATTGTAAAGATGATCACTCAAACCAACATCTAGCAGAGCTCAACATTTACTTACCTCCATTTCATTACAGAGGACCACAACATGCCTCCTGGCCAGCTGCCTGTACTGGACTTATCCGATGATGTGGATGACCAGCTACAAACCATCAAGGACGAGACCCTACAGGAAATCCTGGGTGACATACAGACACCTTCGCTGGTCACAGGGAGGCCAAGCACCATTCCAGGGTTTTTAGATGATCCACCCAACAGCCAACAAACACCACCTGTCAGGTCAACACCAGCTCTGGACTCCGAGGACCCAACAGTCAAATTCCAACAAACTGAGGTAACAGTCCAGTGTGTGCTGGCAGATACAGTGTTGGTAGGGTTGGAAACTATGGTGGGTACCCTAGAGGCAGTCCAGAGGTGCCTCAGTCCAAATAAGGACAACCCGGTATCCATACAAGGCACCTACTCTCCGCGTTGTGGGCTTAAGCAGTCCCTGGCTGACATCGCTGGTGTCATGAGGCAGATGCATGAGCAAATGCCCAGCCAAAGTGGCACCAGCGAGATTGCCAACAGGCTGTGGGTAATGCAAAAGGTTTGGGAGTCCACGGAGTGGAAGATGGACTACCTCATTACCAACTTGTGTGCCTATCACTGTGACATTGCTGCAGTGTTTTCGACATTTGCAAGGCCTCCTTGCTGCTGTGCTGCCTCATGTGTTCCCACAGATGAGAGCTGCCGGGGACACAGCAGCCACATATTCAGTCCCTGATGTGTATGACCCCATCATGGGAGAAACCACATACATCAGAGAATGAAGATGTGGAGGAACATCGCTAGCAAGGAAAAGTGCCTGGTAGCTTTTGCCTGTGGCATATGGCCCCTTTCTCCTTTGCTCTGTGCTTAATATCATATCAGTGCCAAAGCTTCTGCCACTGTCCTCAATTGGACTATCCCACTCTTGACCTCTCACATATGTAAACTGCCATTCTGCCCAATCTTCCCTAATGGCAATGTACTCCTCCTCCTCACTGAAATACTCCTCTCCTCTCCTAAAACATGTTCACCCCCATGGACTCTGTCTGAACATCCAACGGCTAAGTACATCTGTTGTAATCAAATGTGATGTACAGAATTACTGCATGCAAAATCACAATTATAAATAAATTGACTTTGCACAACCTTGGTGTCGGGAGCGTGAACAACATGAACATGTTGCAATGTGTGAGGCTAACACACTGTCTGCTTCCAAAGGGACATGTGTGGATTTGTGATAGACACAAAGACACATGCACTGACTGAAACCTAAGTAAGGCGATATCTACGTTGACTAGCAAGCAGTTCCTGGGGCTCCTAAGCATGTCATGCTACATGTAGCATGCATGAACTGTGGCAGCTGTTAAAATCACAACAAAAATGGCTGGGCTAAGCAAGGATGGTAGCAACAGGTCAACATCAATGTGACAAATAAATAATGCATGTCCGAGACTGTGAGGGGCAGCCATAAGTTTGTCAGGAACAAATCCTTGATTTAGGGTGAGTGCAATTACAACATTTCAATAAGGCATTTCACATGACTTACCAACACAGAGCAACTGTGTATGAATAAATGTTTTGGAATGTGCATCCATGTACATCCAGATTGTCACATCCATTGCTGAATGATGTCTGGAGACCTGTGCAGACATGCTACCACCTAGACAGTGAATCATGATGGAGACCATACAGTCGGTAACAAGACGATTTATTGAAACTATTACTATCTGTCTAAATTTACCTAAACTAACTAACCTACCTATACTAACCTAAGCTACACTATTTTATCCTAAATTATACCTTTAACTAAATTAGATGATCTTAACCTATCCTATACATTTAACACCACATGACAAACCTCAACTCCCGATCCCACTTAAAACATCTGTAGACAAGGACAACAGGAACTACAGCTAAACATTAACTAACTAAACATATAGCCTAAACAAATAAATATGAATATATATTTTTTTAAATTATTTAATTTGTTTAGAACACACATACCCAAAACAACACCTACCCCCTAGAAACACCAAAGAAAAAGAGACCCCCCAATGAAGACCCACTAGGTACTGACAATAATCTAAACTACATTTACTAATTTAACCCTAATTATCTAAATACCCCCATTATGTACAAGGGGAGGGAAAGGGAATTAGTGTTCATCTGGACCATTGTCCTCTTCAGTGCCTCATCACTGCAGCCTTGATCACCCTCAGCATTTGCATCATTTGCTCAGTTTTATGTTCCAGACTAGTTATCCGGTATTTTTTGTCTGCAAACTCAGTACAAAATTCCTGCACAAAGGGTGGCTCAACAAAGGGAGGAACAGCCTTGGAAGTAGTTGGAGCACTTGTATTGGCAGCTGAAGGTGATGGCCAGACCCTGTAGACATGCCATGTTTCCTGCCTGAGACCTGCCTGCTGTGTTGGTGGTTGATGTGGATGGTTCCTTTGGTGATCCCCCTTGAGGAAATGTCTTTCAGGAGCCTGATGTTCGCTCCCTCTCATAGAGCCGCCAGATCCTCCAGAAGCCCTTCTGCACCAGATGGACGTGGCAGTAGTGTTCCGCCCGATGGTCAAAGTCTTGCTTTAGGGATGGGATCATGTTGGCAGCTGAAACATGAATGGGACAAGTCAGTCACATGTACATTAGGCAGATGAACAACGGGCTTGCAATGGAAACACCACCTGCAGTCATCACAAGTAGGGCAGCACAAATCACAATGACATCTTCAAGGGCAAGGTTAATACACATCTGCACAGCAACCATCATCTACATATTGCTCTTGTCCAAGCTATCAAGGATAGCTAATGTTGCACAATACCATTGGCCCATCTTGGAACATCTTCAAAGAGTGGCACACAACTTAACACCATATTTATACTTTGACGGTCAACCCGTCTAATGTCAAAATATCCGAGTGTGACACACAACTTAACACCATATTTATACTTTGATGCTAAACCCGTCTAATGTCAAAATATCCGAGTGTGCATCATTTTATGGATGCCTGAAACCGCCTTGCGTCAATGAGATGCAAGGTAGGCCTTCCCGTCCAAAAATGACTTAAACACCTGTGCGCCATATTTATCCAACCGGGCAAAAATGGCACACAGCTGGGAGGCGGAGCCGGAAAATGAAAAAAATCCCGATTTGCACCAGATTTTAATGCCTGGGTCAGGGCAGGCATTAAAATGGGGCAAACACACCACCACTTAAGGAAAACTCACACAAGCAACATCATTGCTCAAGAAGGAAGACATGGAGGTGCTACTCATGCAGCATGCTCAAAGACGCAGAGCACAGGACCAACAGCTGCAGCTACCACCACACCAACATGGACCCCAAAGGCAACGCAGAAGGCAGGAGAGGATATTCACGACCAGGACAACCCTTCAGGGCCTCAGGGAACATGATATCATCCAGAGGTACCGACCAAACTGGCAAGCCATACAGCAGCTGCTGCGTCACTTTGAGCCACAGTTGGCAGCCATCTTGCAGACACCCCACATCATTCCACCAGAGACCAAGCTGCTAGCTGTCCTGCACATGTTGGCAAGTGGCTCTTTTCAAACCACTTGTGCCCTGGTTGTCGGGATCTCACAGCCCCCATTCTCTGCCTTCCTTCCAAAGGTACTTGATGCCATAATTTCCCTCACACCCCACCACATCAGCTTCCCCAACACACAGCAGAAGCAGCAGGAGACCAAACAGGGTTTTTTTTATCAAATAATGGCTTCCTGCACATGCTTGGTGCCATTGACTGCACACATGTCCGGATTGTGCCACCTGCTGCAACCGAGCACCTATACCACAACAAGAAGCACACACACTCCACCAATGTGCAGCCATTGTGGATCACCAGGGATTGTTCACCAACATCATGGCAAAGTATCCTGGGAGTGTACATGTTTCATTCATCTTCCGCCACAGCACCATCAATCAGCACTTCCAGGATGGATATAGCAATGGCCTACTTGTTGGTTAATACAGACACCTAGTAATTTACACACAGCACAGTCATGTAGTCATGTTTGATATCCTGACTCAATGGGATACACACATATGGACAAATGACTGATGCAAATAACAATAGATGCCACTCTAGAGCCACAGTGGACCAATTTAAAACCACACAGTGACAATGACATGGCCTTAACCGGCAGTACAACTTGGAAGATGACCCTTTCAATATCATATTAGACTACAGTCAATCCCACACACTTCCAAGCAATACATCCTGTGTAAGGGATGTGTAATGTGTGTTGCTGCAGGTCAAACACCATAAGACACATAGCATGATGACGCTGACTCTAATGAAGGTGACATGGAATTATTGAGGCAGTACCAACATCTCACATCACTCCTGGAGTGACATTGCCAGCTGTGCTATTAAAACATGTGGATGTGACACTAATGCAAAGTGCACACTGCTACACATACGGATTGAGACAATTCCCCATGTACATAACAGATGTACAGGGAGGTGGATCTTCCTACACTAAAACCTTCACCCCCACAACCAAGTTAGCCAGCTCACCTGGAGCAAGTTCAGTAGTGTAGGTGCACGGTTGTACATGAGCCAACTGGGTGATGGGACCAAAAATAGGTTTGAATAGAACTTGTCACACATGGGATAATTGTGCATTGTCAATAGTGAACACTTTAGTGCTGCCAACGTATGGAGATGTGTTGTGCATTGTCACCTAACCAAATCAAAGGGCCTCACTGTTGCATTTCACAGTTGGCAGCCTCTTGCAGACACCCCACATACGTAGGCATCCTCCTATATTCCCCTTAAATGGTCTGCAAGATCATTTTGACCTGTGCCATCCTGCACAACATTGTGTGAGGAGAAATATTCCCCTCTATGAACTGGAACAACAAATGCCTGAGAAAGAGCAGGAGGAGGATGTTGTCCATGAAAATGAGGGGGAACATCCAAAAACAGCTGCAGGATTGTGTCGCAGACAACAGATTGTACAAAACTTCTTCTAACTGCAGTCAACATCATCACTTTGTTATCATATGGAATTAAACACCTAGTGGGTGTACTTTCACTTTGCAGTCTGTGATTATTCTAGACTGTGTGACTGTGTCTTGACTTGTCTCTGTGAATATTGTGAATTTGTCTCCTGTGTGCTCTTTATATTGTCTTTTGGTGTTTTGTAAGTGTCTGTGGTATACTGTGAAAGTGTTTTATTGTATTTAGATTTGTCTTTTTACTGTTTGGAGTCTGTTTGTCAGTATTATTAGTTGGGGTATTGTTGGGCTGTCAGTGGGTTAGATAAGTTTCCTTTTCCTTCCTCCTTTCCCTTTCCCTGTTTTTCCCTCTTTACCTTTTTCTTTCCTAATTTTGTGGAGATGTTGGGAAGGCCACGGTTGGGCCGAATGGGTGAGGAGGAGCAACGGGCATTTGTGTGGCTGGTGTGCCACTTCCTCCCCCTGATGTTGGAGGCCGGGGGCTGTGTGATACAGGGGTATCACACGGTGGCAAGAAGGCTGAGGTGGGCCAAGGTGCTGTTGCACCTGCGGCGCATATTCAACAGCCAGTGCAACGACCACCAGCTGAAGCATCGCTGGGCTGACCTGGTGGCCCGAGAGCAGGACCTGCTGGACCACCTGAGTGTGGTGATTGGTGGCTCTGTTGGTGAGTACAAAATTGACTAATGTGTACAGTACAATGCTCTGGGTGACAGTAGCAGATGTTGTGGCATACTGCATGCAATGTTTGTGGACATGTGGAATGCAAGTTGCACAAACTGTAGCCCTGATTTATACAATTTTTGCAACGCATTACCGCCATTTGTTGATGCAAAAGCCGCGCAAACTTACAAAATACAATTGTATTTTGTAATTTTGTGCCGATTTTGCGTCAATAGATGACGGTAATGGGCACAAACTAAAGTATGAATCAGGGCATGTGAGTGTACCAGCAATGGGATGTGTTTCACATGGTAATACATGGAAACAATGTAGTCCCCAGTTTTGTAGAACCATGTCCGAACAGTATTCATGGCCATACGTACCAAGCTCTTCATAAACTCCGCTATGATCTTAGGCCCATATTTCTACTTTGTTTGTGCTGCATTTGCGTTATTTCTGGACGCAAAAGTATGCCACACTTGCTACATTCAAATATATTTTGCTAATTTCCATAGCTGTAGTGTAAACAAATGAAGCAAATGCAACACACAAAAAATGACACATCTGGCCCTAAGTTCACTGTTTCTGTGTGTTTACTTCTGGACAGATAATCTTTTACATGGCCAAACCCAAATGGGCCATGATGCTACCAGATTGCAGCAGCACAACACAGGTTCATCTCATGGCTTTTCGGAGTAGGCATTGAAATCCTATCATTGAGTAGCAGGGACCAACAACATTTTTGGCTTGGGCATAATTGCTGGTACTGAGCTAGTGCAGTTATCATCTGTGTCACTTGTGTGCCAACCCATTTTGTAAAGTGAATGGGTCATCATGGGATCCCTGCTCTTTGTGAATGCATTGTCGCAAACTATTTTTGAGCATGATGTTGTGCAAGGGACCACTGACTGCTTCCATGATACTATTTTAGTGACGAAATAGGTTGTTATTTTACTTTTGGTACACCCCTGCTGATATATTGCAGCATTTCTACAAATGTTAACTTCTCAGTATGAAGGAAGTCACAGACATGGTGGTCTGCTAAGATCAGCAGGTCAGCATTCCTGTGAGTGCCGCCATTCCCAAGATGCTTTCAAACAGAGACCTAACTCATCATGATTGCAGAAGTAGAACATTTGCTAACCCATGTTTTTATTAGCGGACAGTGTCAGTTTGGTTGTACTACCACTGATCACCCAACTTGACAATTCTAAGTTGCTAATTCTGGCAATGTGTGATTTACAATACCTGATATAGGTACACAGGACCCAGAGTAACACATTTCAGGTGCAATGACTACACCTGTGCCCATGCATTATGTCAAGGATGATCAACTAAGGCACTGTCAGCATACATCTTTTTGCTGTTTTGAATCAGAAAAGTGGCCAATCCATGTTTAGCTTAACATTGACATTAAGTAACACACAGGATCTCACCATCATGTTGTCATAGGGGGCATATACGGCTCAGAGTACACTGCCAATGTGGCATATGTAACCTACTTACATTACTGGCACACCTATTATAGACCACTGAAAACACAATTATTGAACGCAAATCAACCCACATGAGCATCACACAGTTACTCATTGTCCTTTGATGCACAAGCCACAATACCTGAGTCACTAGTATTGCAGTGTACCAGGAATGTGGCATTGCATGTGTCTCCCAATTACAAAAGATGAAATGGAGTACCCTCTGGAATGAATTAAGCACAAAATTGAAAAATCATATTAGGCATCACATGATTGTTAGGGCCAGTGCATGTGTGCATATGTGTATCTATCACTCACTGGATTGACAGTGTCAATGCATGTTTGCAGTGGTATGTACGTTGGGGTGTCTACATGCCTGATGTGCCGCTCTATCATATAAAATGTCACACACAGTGATTTGTTGTTCCAACTTTTGTACAGTGAGCAGACATTGAGCACATATCACCCTTCCATGTTCTACAGGTGGTCCAGCCCCCTACACAATAGGTGAAGTGGCTCGATTTGTGGACCCAGATGTATCCAGTAAGTGTTAATATGTTTGTCCTGTATTGTGGTTGCAGCTGTTGTGTGATTGAGTCCTGTGTGTTGGACTCATTTCAAGATATGATGAGCTGGCACGTGATCTGATATGTTACTTGACTGGAGGTTGACATAGTGTTCCATGGAAGAGTAGACATTCAGCGATGGAGAGTCATGTATATGGAGTCGAGTGCTGCGCAATAGGTATGGGCAGGTGAACAAGGTGATGTGTTCCTACATGTAGGCCAACAATTGATTTGGAGGTGGCCAGTGTCATAATTTAGTCAGCAAGTCATACCCTAATTCACACCGAACAGTAATGCATCAGTTTTACACACAGACTTGTGCATCCCTGTTAAGTAATGAACATGTAGGACTGTATGGGTGACTGCCCTGCAGCATCTAGCTCCACATGTTGTACTCCATTTACGTGGCACTTGAGTGAAATGTCATAGGCGTGCATGCAGGTCAAGGCCAGATGGATGCTTGCATCAATGTGGTTGATTTTGGAAATGAGTCAGTGAGATATGAAGTGGACAATTGGCCACAAACAGAAACATGAATGTAGATGTGATTGTCCAATGGTTGACTCAATCCTAGTTGGCAGGCCTCCTTACCTGTGGTGGAACGACTAAACCCATGTACAGCTGTACAAAGCTTCATGGTTGTCCTTGATGTTTGAAAGTATGTGTTTCATGTCCATCCACCCTTGAGGCACAGGGTTGGGGCTAGAAAATATGTGTTACTAGGTGTGATTGTCACAGTGTAGATGATAGGCAAGTAAGTCAAGCATTCATGTGTGCCAAACTACAATGCCCCCTTATGATTACCAACTGCATACCGTCCTGACAGTTCCATATACAAGTCACAGGTCTTGTGTGCCTTGAATTTGATCCAGAAGATAGTGATTAGTCAGCCTGGCACATGCTGAGTACTTGCAGCATTTGTTATGTGACAAATAGCACTACAAATATGCACAGATTATTTAATTAAGTACACACCTTGTTGTGCATTGCTGTGCTGTTAGTTGATGGGTAGGCTGCATTGGCATGTCATTCCTCAGGGACATTCTATCATCTGTACTGTGATGTGGACTGCATGTGATATTTTTGATGAAGTGTTAGAATATCATCTGTACATGTATCACACAATGATGTCACTAATGTTTGCCTGTCTCTATTTGCACAGCTGCCCACATGAATGCCCAGGAGATACGTGAATTCCAGAGGCAGGCAGTGCGGTACCACCACACCCTCAATGTGGAGGCTGGGCTCCATAATATGGCTAGGTGATATCATCATGAGAGAGCCACAGGGGCATGGAGGGCATTTAGCCAAGGGGGGGGCAGCATTGTCCACCACTGCCACCACCGCAACAGCTCTGAACACAGTGGACCCAGGGATGACAGCCACTCCAGCTGGTCCCTCGACCTCATCAACCCAAGGCCCACAAGTAGCACCTTCTGCACCCCCACCTCCTACCACTGCACCAGCACCAGCTACAACCAGTGTTACCCAGACGACCTCAGCTGCAGTAATGGACATGACAGAGTTCAGGACACTACAACTTGACATGCAATGTATGTTGCGCCAGATGGATATCCTGCAGCAGGAGGTGGCCTGCAATAGCAGGAGACTGCGAGGGATTAAGAAAATCCTGAGGAGGGCCAATCTGTGACTTATTGATCCTCACCCATAATTCCGTCCCCTCCCTCCTCCTTCCTTGTTCTTTTCTTTAGTGGGTTTAGGGGGCTTAGTATTAGGTTAGAGTAGGCTGTTAGTTTAGTTAGAATAAGTGCATTGGGGGAGTTATATTATTACATGTTTGTGGGTGGGTGGGGGATGATGTTGGGGTTTATGTGTATAAAATAAAATAAAAAAATATATACATATATTTGTTTAGGATAACTTAGTATGTGTTTAGGTTAGTATATTCTGTCCTACACGTGTGCCGTCATATAAGGGGGTGGGGGGCTGATGTTTAGAGTGTTTAGTTACATGTGGTAAGTAAGTTTAGCATAGGGTAGTTAGGGCCAGTTGTGGGTAATGTATAGTTAGGATAGGTTAGGTTAGTTTAGGTTTTTCCCATAGTTTAAGTTTCCTTTCATACAGATATAATAACGTTTTCTGTACTCCTTTACAGTATGTGTCATATGCTTGGGGATCAAGGCCTTTGCATGAGTGTACAGTGTCAATTTTGTATTTACATTTGTGTTCCATCCTGCATCCAAATCCCATTCTTGACATGGTTATTCCCACTTCCAAATGAGCTGTCACATTGGCAGCTACAACAAAGCTTCCTCTCTATGCATCTGCTATCCTTTGCATCCACCACTCAAGGTAACTATGGTTCCCAATGTGTTGTAAAGGTTGGTGTGATTTTCAAACTGTCTTCGTTTGACTCCTGTATTGGAATTTTGGGCACTGTGGGACATCTGCCTGCAGCATGATGTTCATGTGAACTCTGAGAAACTGAGTGGTGGCATAATCTCATGAAGTTCAGTATACATAAATCACACCTATGATTTCTTACATTGTACTCCCAGGTGAAATTATTGTCCATACACTCGTACACATCTATTCCTGCTGTATGGTGTGGGTGTGTGATTAAGGTTTAGTGTCAGATGTCACATACATAATGATTGTATTGAAGGGAATGTGGGCAACACTGAGTTTAATCTTGTACATACTTTGGACCTGACATATTCAGTTCTACACAGCATTATACTGTTTGTGATCCTTTAACTTCAGAAATAAGCATAAGGAAGTACAGATGATGATAAAATCCAGACCCTTGTCCATAGTTATCAGCCCACATTCTTTATACACTATTGTATTGACATTCTGTGGCCACTGACATGTTACATGCATCACAAATCTCCTACACAGTTGATGTGTCACATTACACAGAGACAAAGTGGTTGTGTAAGTGCTATTTATTTTAAAGTGCTGTAGTGCAATATTTACATAGTCCAGGATTGTAAGTCCATTAGTGTGATGCCTTCTATTGTGACACAACACAAGTCCAAATGTGAGGGACATGTCATTGGACATGCTGTGATGGAGTGTCATTCAGTGCAGAGGAACATGAATTGCGAATTAGGTAGTGACAGACAATTGCAGTGCATAGTGGTAAGGTAAACAGTGTGCTGGACAACACAGTGCATGTTACCAACTGTAGCAAGACTGGCATGTTAACAAGCACAGGACATAGGAAATCAGTGCCCCTGTGGCATGGACTGGTGCTACCAGGTACTCCCATGTCTTCATCTTCTGATGTGTGTGTCATCTCCTCTGCCCTTTGTGGTGGTGGGTTTGAAGGGGCAACACATACTTCAGTGTTTGAAGAAGTAGACTCAGAATTCCCGGTAGCTGCCAACTGTTGGTCTATTAAGGGCATTACTGCAGCAAGGAGGAGCTGCTGGTTCTTGAGTATAGCAGCTACATCACTGTGGTAGGCAGCCAGGTCAGCCCTGAGGGGGGCATGATTGCAGTTGTGCACACAGTGAAATGTTTGGGATGCCAGGTGTTGTGGCAACTCCATAACTGCTGTGGTAAAATCCCTCACACACTGTTGTAGTCCGTGCAGTAAGGATTGTTGGACTTGCATGGCTCCTGACTGTTCTGCAGATGACATCATGCGCATCCCCTCAAGGCTGGCTGCCATATTTTGCATCCCCACCTGCACCTCCTTGGCCAGCTCCCGCTGTACTCCCACTACTGTCCTCTCAAAGGTGGTACCAGTGTCATCAGAGCCCTCAGCTGTGTTTGAGCAGGCAGGTCGTACTATTGGGGTGGTGGGTGGGTCCTCTGTTATGGCTGCTACATCTGTGCTCCTCCTTGCGAGTGAAGGTGGGGTCTGGAGGGTTCCAAGGACATCTTGGAGGGTTTGATGGCTAATGGTTGTGAGCTTGTCATCCATGTCATCAGGGAAGTCCAAGACAGGCATGTCCACAGGAGAGCCATCATCCTCTGCAATGAGATATTGTACAATTAGTGTGTCTGTGTTGTGGCAGTTGTACGCCACTGACTTCCTATTAGTGGAACATTGTAATCTAGGTTCCTGTTCATTGTTCCTGTCATTAATATTAGCATTCTCACAGGCCTATGCCCCACCTGCATGTCACATGTAGTGTGGGCAGTTTGGGGAATTGTCTGCCTCACATCCTCTAGGTGTAGGTTCTGTCCAAATTCTGTGTTGCCACCTTCTTGTCCTACTCAACCCTCCCTCTACTTCCATTAGCATGGTGAGGCCTTGCAATTGCTGTGGGTGTTCTGATGCCACTTGCACCACACTTAACAATATGGGACTAACCCAGTCTCTGATATTTCACATACACCTATACGTTGCTGAGACCTAGCACATCCTATGTATAGCATTGGCATGGCATGATACAGGTGTCAGCATTGGTAGTGTGTCATGTTGATGTTTGCCAATGTGTGCTACATTGCATTGCACTGATGGGCCTGCCAGTGTTCCATTTCCTCTTATGACTGTGCGGGTGTGTTTCACTAGCTATACACATATGTCCTTCCCCTCAATGCTGTTGTCTTAGCAGTATGACAGTTGAGATGTTGCAAGGTGGCATTGCAGCTTTTATAACACAGGCACAGGGTGGACCCTGGAATGGGCAGCAAGGGTTTGACATTACTGATGTTTACTTCATAATGTAAGTAACAATACATGATGTTTATTGTGCCTATAGACATGAGCATTTGACAGGATTTACACTTTGTTAGGAATTAAAGGGGATTGATCACGTCGTCATCCTGAACCCTCTATTTTGGGTGTGTTTGTTTGTTTGGGCACCTAACTGCCATTTGCTACTTGACCAGGACACACAGTACAGGTGGTAGTTGTCAGAGTCACCAGATCCTCGGGGTCTGTGCACGTTCCCAACACTTCCACCACAAGACATCTCCAATACTCTGATTAGATGTGGGACAGAGTCTAAGAGAGTCCAAGTGGGGAAAAGGGGATTAGGAAGGGAACAGCTGGGAAGGAGACCTGTAGGAAGCAAAAGGTTAAAACACACAACATCAAAATCACATCTCATGAAATCAGTACTATGCTATAACTCTAAGCTTCGTCATTCTGAAAACACGAACAACCCTAGAATAGGTCTAGACTGACTAGGCTTTAGATGACCAAATACCTGAGGAGGAAACAAGAAAAGTTAAATAGAACTTTCAGATTCAAGTACTTTCTTTAGCATGAGAATCAGGAAACACTCGGAGTAATTTCTAAACTATCAAATGAATCTCCATTTAAGAATACATATCAGGAACGCATAGCATTACATCTAGAACTCTGGCCTTGTTGTGTTCTTCCCAAAACATTAAAAAATGAATTGCGCACATTGCAGGTTTTTATATGTGTATTGAACATCATAAAGGATTGTACACCATGACATCACACAACATAGATTCAAGGAATAAATCATGTGACTTATTAACTCGAAATGCTACCAAGGAAATGCTTTAGAATAGTAGTGCACAGTAATTTACATTATTTATACACGATGAAAGAATCGCGTGTCTTGCCGGTTCGAGTGCAACCATGGAACTGCCAAAAAATGATAGCGCACTATGAATAATGTGAATTAAACAAGAGGAAGGAATCGCGCATCTTGCCGATTCGAATGCCACCATGAAACTGCCAAGAAATGGTAGCGCACAATGAATATCATGAATTAATCACAAGGAAAGAATCACGCGTCTTGCCGATTCGAATGCGTGCATACAAATGCCATAAAAGGTCTAAACACACAATTACACATGCAAGAGCAAAATGCTATCATCGTAAAGAATTAGGACCAAGAACTCGAGCGTCTTCGATTACGGAGTCGGGGGGCCCAGCCCAACCTCCGCCTTACCGCCCTGACTAAGGATCACCACTGTAGTATGAAGCACAGAGGCCTGGAAGGTCAAGGTAGGCCACCGGAACAGGAGCTCAGGAATTTGCTGCTGCTCTGCACTGGGACCTCTGAATAGTGAGCACGTGGAGCTGGGCTGACTCCCTTTTATAGAGTTTTGGCCCATCCCACAACCACACCCAGGCATGCTGCAGGGAAAGCTTATAGAAGGCCCTGGAAAGGGACCACATCCTGACTCACTTTCAAAGCCTGCAGCAATACATTGTAAATGAACAGTATTTACAAGCACCTTAAGAATGAATCTCCTGGATTGAATTCTGAAATGCAAAAGGTTAAACAATAATATATCATCACAATGCATAAATTACATTAACTTGAGAGTGTTGGGTTTTTGCATTCTAGACGCCCGTAGAGCGCACACTGTCCTGATGTTGACAGTAGTGGCAACTGTTGTCAATGGTAAATGCCACTTGCGGAAATGGCCTAATACTGGAAATTGACCCCTAGTTCATGTTGTGACAATACCAGCTGTCCGGTGACAGCAGCCCAGTTTTCACATTCTAGCCTACCCTCCTGGACTGGCTTTGCCTTTCCAACAGCCTTGGCATGGCAGAGTACCCCCATGCAAAGGTTGTTGGTGTAGTGTTATGCTATGCCCCTGGTTTCCCCTGCACAGCCC
The DNA here is from genome assembly GCF_031143425.1 of Pleurodeles waltl. Lineage (NCBI taxonomy): Eukaryota > Metazoa > Chordata > Amphibia > Caudata > Salamandridae > Pleurodeles > Pleurodeles waltl. Next base: position 455,371,515 of record NC_090450.1, read on the forward strand.
ATGCACCCGTCCCGTGCCCCTTTGCCCTTTCCACTGCCTGATTTCCATGGGTGACATGCATTGTGTAGTAGGTATGTACCTCCCCCTGCTTACAGTTAACATTTAGGTATTTTTGTTCCCATGCAACTTACCCTGCATATGTGTTTTGTTTTCTGGTGGTCTGCGCTGTCCTGTCCTTGAATTACTTTGACGATCTCCTCTGGGATGACGGCTGCCACCATCTCCTCCATCTGGTCCAGGGCCTCCTGCGGTGCTGGACTCCCACCTCCAGCCTGCAGTGCTGCCTTCCTGTTCCTTGCCATTTTTTCCTTGGTCTTGCGCTTGCAGTCATGCCAGTGTTTCTTGCACTCCGTGACTGTTCTACGGACCTCTGCCACACTGATGATCTTGTCGACAATTTATTGCCAAATTGCCTCTCTCCTCCCAATTGGCAATTTTGAGGTGACAAAAAGTTGATGCTGGTGTTCCGTCACCTCTCAGACCAGTATTTCATGTTCCACTGCACTGAAACAACACTTCCTTTTCTTCTTCTCTCTCTCCTGGGTCTTCTCTGTGTCCTCCTGGCTGGTTCCTGGTCGATTGGGGTCTCCCTGGGGTCTCTCCTGGCTTCTGGGATTCATTTTGGGGCTCCTTACACTGTTTGCTGCGTTTGCGCCGTATTTTGACGGTATTGCAGTGGACGTCGCAAACCGGATTAGAGTCATTTTCTCTGCATTAATGTCATTGTGCTTTCAGACGTGGTGCAATGGTTTGAGTAAAAACAATGACTCTAACCCGTGCTTTGCGCCATCTTGCGTCAAAGTATAAATTTGATGCCCGGGTGGCGCAAAAAAATTGCGTTAGCCGGCATTAACATTTTTGCCGCAAAACTGCATTTGTGCAGTTTTGCGTCAAAAAGTATAAATATGGCCCTAAGTTTAGTGAATACCCAATTAGGCCATTAGACATTTCACAGTGACATACATTGGTAGACCATGCTGACATGTACACATATGTGCTGGAACTATACATGCATGTCTCAGCACGTTATTTTTAGAAATGAAATACTTGTAGATATGGCACAAGCGGGCTGGTGTAATTTTTTTTAGAGGGAATGCCTACCTTGCATATCATTGTCTGAATCTGATGCAGCCAGATCTGACGCTGATAAAAAATTATTCTAGCCCAGTAAATGTGACGCTAGAGGCCTCTAGCATCATATTGTAGATCTGGCATTAATTTTGCGCCTCTGCAGTGTAAAAAATAATTATGTTACCGTGGTGCAAAATCCTTGCAAATGAGTCCCATGGTTTAGTCTAAGCTACTGCAACTGACTATTACTAGTGAATCCACACTATCTTGTGTAAAGTCTTCAAATTATATCAAACTCAGCTGTCTGATTTATTCTAGGCTTGAGCAGAAGGGCTCACATTTCCTCTAATGTTCGGCCATTCACTTGATCCCAGGAAAAAAAGATCTTTTTATTAAAAGCCTTAGGATTGGCATATCATTCATATGGCAAGCATAGAAAAAAATCAGAGTACATCTGAATATGACACGTGCAATATGAAACCTCTCATTTCTATTGGGAACCTTTTTTGAGATACATGTGGTTAGTGAGATAGCAAGAGACCCATTTTCCCAGGGTTGTAGGTTCACCAATAATATTTGGAACTACTTCAATTCCATCACAGAAATGGGCCATGAGATCAGAAGCTGACATTTTTGATTTGATTAAGGGCTTACACAATGTGTGGGACTAGCAATGTATCATGGAGACCCATCGACTCTAGAGGAGGGGTGCCATAGGGCCCCATCGCTAGGTACATTTTGGCCATGGGGACCCTATCCCCTGGTGTCCACCCTTCATTTAATAGGGTAGGGGGGCCCCAAGGGCCTCATCCCCTGAGGCCTGGCCATAAATAAATGGAGGGGGCCATGAGGCCTTCCTCCCTGAGCCAATCTCGGCCCTGGCGACCCCATCCCCTAGGGCCCAGCCTTCATTAAATAGAGGAGGGGGTGCATGGCCCCATCCCCAGGACAATTGTGGCCCCAGAGACCCCATCCCCAGGGCCCGGCCATATCCAGGTTTACAATGGGACCTCAGGGGGAGCCTCAAGGACCCCGCAGGCCCAGACAGCGCCCCACCTCCAGCGGGAGGCAGCACTGCTTTTGCACACAGGGAGCTGCTAAACATGCAGCTCCCTCTCTGCTAAAGCAATCATTTCATCTCTCAAAGAGAGGAGACCTCTGCTTCAAGCAGGTGAGAGCACTATGACAGCTATCACGTGCTGGGAGGAGAGTGTTTGCTCTGACTTGGCATTCTGCAAAATAGCCCTGGGGAGGTGGTGGTCTCCAGGGCTAATATGAGCCCTAGCAGGGGAACCCTGTGTTCTCCTTTTTCAAAACTCCAATGCCTCAGGGTCTGGTCCACCCGGGAGCCAAATAAAAGTAAAGGGTGGGAGACCGCGGTTTAAAAAAAAAAAATCTTGGAAAAATCAGCGCATCCAGATCAGCTGATTTTTCGAAGATTTAAAATAATATGCTTTTTAGCCCTGGTGGAATCCATGAGGGATACCTAGACCAAAGCTAGGGGCTCAGGGTGACCCTGTCCCTTTTCTTTTTTTTAAAACCTTTTTCGTGGGACTCTGCTGAAGCCGAGTCCCAAGATGACCACCAAAACTTCCTTGTTGAAGTGTTGGCAGCTAATCAGATATCATCACAGAGACAGTTAGATACGCGAATGATACGTGTCCCTAGATAGCTATATTTTTTCATCGCTAATACCTCAAAAACTACTGAATGGATTTACACCAAATCACAAAAAGCACGCTTTCTGCCAAATTTGGTGTAATTCCGCCCAGCAGTTCAGGCTGTAGTCATGTTCAGAATCCCAATGGGAAAATGCATGAGGAAAATGCATTCTGGCAGCCCCCCTTTTTCTCAGCCTCCGCTTGATGGGTCAACCCGAAACTTTCAAGATAACAGCTGAACCTACTGAAGTAGGTGTCAAAGTTATTGGCAAAACAAAAAACGCTCTTCTTAAGGAAACTAGGTCCTTACCATAACCATCTACTGGTGACAACCAGTAGGTAATGTCCCCGGGGCTGCAGTAACAAAATATGATTGGGGGGCTGTGCAGACTCCCCCTCTGGCCCCAGGGATCCCCACCTTGCTGGTGCTGACACAACATAGGCGGGGGGCCAGGCGGACCCCCCGGGGACCACCAACTTCCCAGGGCCAGAAAAAACAAATTAAGCGAGGGGCTGCATGGACCCCCACTACCCCGTGGATCACCACCTCACCAGACCAGTACTTGAAATATGATGGAGGGGCTGCACAGACCTCCCAGGGACCACCACATTCCCAGTGCAATTATTTGCTTAAAAATATAGGAGGAGGGCTGCACAGCCACCCTCCTGGGCCATATACAACATGCATGTTGTGATATTTGAAAGCTTTATGTATTGAAGGAAAGTGACACTGTCACAATTTGAACATAATTATATCTGTGCTGTTCTGATTTTTATTCTGTATGAAGCCATTTTAATTGTAATCCAGTCAGCAGGCTGAACATTTGTGTGATGGGAGGACCACTATATCGAGATGTTTCGTGGCCATGACTGGCTGATCTCACATATGCAGATTTTAATGGGAAACATCACATGGGCAATACCCCAAACCCAAAGTGGGGCCTTTAGGGCAGGTAGGCACAGGAGAAATCACAATCGTTTTGACCCACTTAGAAATATTTGTGTAGCAATTGAGCTCCCTTAGAAATAAAAATACTTAATTAATGTATGTAATACCATGTATTTTGGCTGAAATGTAGCTGCAACTAGTGATGTTCTTGCATAGGGTGACATGTTACCTTCAAGTCAACATGTTTTCAAAGGCATCCGAGGTTTGCTGGGCAACCAAGCTTACCCATAAAACTCCCACGATCATCGGGGATGCTCAAATGATCAAGGACACTGTGTGAATTTATAGGCACTAATGTTTTGTCAAAGCAATTGAAGGATATAAATAACAAGTCACTGGTTGTTGTTGAAGGAATTGAGGCCCATATTTATACTTTTTGACGCAAAACTGCGCTAACGCAGTTTTGCGCCCAAAAAATTCGCGCCGGCTAACGCCATTCTGACGCACCATGCGGGCGCCGTATTTATTGAATGACGTTAGCCGGCGTTAGCCGACCGGCGCTGCCTGGTGTGCGTGAAAAAAAAACACGTACACCAGGCAGCGCCGGCGTAGGGAAAAATGCCGTTTGGGCGTCTAAAAATGGGGCAAGTCAGGCTGAGGCAAAAAAATCGTCTTAACCCGATTTGCGACATTTTTTTACGACGCCCATCCCCCATTGAAATGACTCCCGTCTTAGCAAAGACAGGAGTCATGCCCCCTTGCCCAATGGCCATGCCCAGGGGACTTCTGTCCCCTGGGCATGGTCATTGGGCATAGTGGCATGTAGGGGGGCACAAATCAGGCCCCCCTATGCCACAAAAAAAAAAAAATAATAATACTTACCTGGACTTACCTTAATGTCCCTGGGGTGGGTCCCTCCATCCTTGGGTGTCCTCCTGGGGTGGGCAAGGGTGGCAGGGGGTGTCCCTGGGGGCAGGGGAGGGCACCTCTGGGCTCATTCTGAGCCCACAGGTCCCTTAACGCCTGCCCTGACCCAGGCGCTAAAATCCGGCGCAAATGCGGGTTTTTTAGACCCGCCCACTCCCGGGCGTCATTTTTGCCCGGGAGTATAAATCCGACGCAATAGCATCGGAGTCATTTTTTAAGACGGGAACGCTTACCTTGCATATCATTAACGCAAGGAAGGTGTTCACGCAAAAAAATGACGCTAATTCCAGGAACTTTGGCGCTAGACGCGTCTAACGCCAAAGTATACATATGGAGTTAGTTTTGCGTCGAATTTGCGTCGAAAAAAACGACGCAAATTCGGCGCAAACGGAGTATAAATATGCCCCACAAAGTCAAGTCAATGATCCTAGGCACAAAGTTCTGTAACAAGAAGAAAAGACGATAAAAGTAACAAAACAAGGAAACTGTTTTTCATGCAGCTGGGACGAAGAAGGGGCTGGGAATGAAGCCTACCGAACCAGTTGTGAACTGTGACCTGTAATCTCTGGAAATACTGTCTGAATGTCAACCTAAATAGAACAGCTATCAACCCTCATTCCGAGTGGCATGGTAAATATGATGGGACTAGTTACTAGAGTTTCTAGCTCCACTGGAATTACGAGATAGAATATTTACCCATAGTCTTTGGTTATTGAAAGCAGTCAAGATCTCCAGGTAAATTATCCTGCAAAACATTTGGCTATCAGTGAAGGGCCCATTCCAGCATGTTATTCCCCAAACTCTGATATTCATGAGTATTTCTGCCCCCTGGTCTTACCAATGCCTCTAGTGCCTGCAACTCCAGATAGGATGAAATCCACCCAACTCATAATGAAGCCTCAATTCTTTACATAAACAGAGGATGTTGACCTTTCTCTTTCTTATATACCGTTGACTTCTGAATAAGTATAAATAAAGCTGGGAAAGCTTTCTTTGGAATTGGTTACGTCTACTCATTTGTTGTTGCTCTTGTACCAGGTGTTACGTTTGAAGTTGTTGGACATGGCCCTCTCTGCAGGGTCAGTCCCAAACTTTTTATCTCCAACCCTAATGTTTTGTTGACTTTGTATTTGTTGGTTCTAGGACTCTGTGCACTCTACCATTGCTAACCAGTGCTAAAGTGCTTGTTTTCTTTTGCTACAAAATGGTACAATTGGCTTACACCTAATTGGAACATTTAATTTACTTGTAAGATCCTAGTAAAGTGCAACTACATGTGCCTAGGACCTGTAAGTAAAATACTACTAATGTACCTGTCACACTCATTGTGCCACTCACTAGAGCAGCCTTTTAAAACGTGCATCAGGCTTGACACTGCAGCCTGTAGTGTGGTATTGAACTGCTTTTTTGTCCTGGTAAAATAAACCTTTCGGTATGCTCAAATCTTCAATGCTAATACATTTCAGTGACCCCTAACAAATGTTCTACAGGCTCATAGGACAGAGGTATTTAAAATGTAGGATGTGTGGATTTAAGTTTTACATGTACTAGTAGTGAAAACCTCTTAAAGTCATTTTTCACTATTGCACGGCCTATCTCTTCCGTAGGATAACACGGGATACCTTCTTACACTTAATAAGTGATACCTTAAGCTTGGGAACAGTTAAGAAAATTATGTTTACACTCAAATGAGTTGTACTTTAAAAACCTTGTTAAAGGTAAAGTTGGATTTTCAGTCAAATTTTTTAAAATGCCACTATAAGAAAGATTTGTTTGTCCTAAATATTTGGTATCTGATGCCTGGGTCTGGGGTCACATGTGTAGGTGGAGTTGACAGGTGGCCTTTGTGTATTTTTTCCAGACATTAACACAAAGAGGGACTGGTGGTTGACAGAATGGGCCATCCTGCCAAGATGGTGGAGGGGGGCAGAGCTGTTCCCTGCCTCTATTACATTTCAAAGGGCTGCCACAGTACACACCCAAAGGGTCTTGCCACCAGCCTATTTTGACCCCAGACAACTCAGAACCTGGAAAAAGGAATGGAGGACCTTTCCTGAACCAACTGAAGTTTTGATATAGGTGCTTCCCCCCACTTCAAAGGCTGGCACCAGGTATCAATACTGGACCTCTTGAATCACTCATCAGATCACTTCTGGGCCTGTGGTAGACTCAGCAGAAGGACTGCACACCTGACTTGTTGTTGGGAGGACTGTCCGGCTGTCATGCTCCAAGAAGGACTGTCCTGATGCCCTGCTGCCTGAAGAAGGAAGACAAGACCTGCTTCTTGAACCAAGGACCACCAGAGTGACTCCAAGGGCTAGCTGACTGGCCTCCTGGTCTGAGCTACAGGAACATAACAAGCTCCAGAGGGCTGTCCAGCATTTGCCCAGGCACCCAGTCCAAACTGGACCTGCTAGTGCCCTGCTGCTGGCGTTTGCTGTCCTGATCACCAGGAGTTGTCCCCCGGCTCTACACCCTTGTCAGGCATTAGAGTGTACCACTCCTAGCCCAACTGCAGGATCCCTCAGAACCAAAGCAGCACAAGACAACTCTATGCAGCTCAATACAGGTTCTTGCATCACTGTAACTCGCAGCTCCTGATTGGCTGCCTCATCGAAGCGCAACCCATCTGAACACAGGACCTCACACAGTAATATATTGAAGCTCCTGATCGGCAGCCGCATCCAAACCGACACAGCGTAACGCATCTCGATGTATCGCGAGTAAGTACCTCGCATTGTAGCATTTTGCAGTTCCTGATCTTCAGCCTCATCAGAACTAATGCAGTGCAATGTAACTCGACACAGCACCTTGCACATCTTGATAAGTGGGCCCATCGGAACCAACTCAACTCAATGCAACGAAACAGGATCTCACATCTCAGTCCAAGTACAGCTAGGTACATCGATCATTGGGCTAAGTTTGGTGCTGTACCAGGCTAGAGTTCCACTGTGGTCAGCTTGAAATTGTGACTTTGTTGTGGTCTGCCAGGACAAGATAACCCCATTTGGGGCTTTGAGGTTTTGGAGCTACTTAATTCAACTATTTTGAAATTACATATCTCCAGTTCTACTGCTCGAATTTTTATCATTCTGAATCACTTTACTTATTAAAATGTACTCTATTTTTCTTGATTCGTGTGTACATTTTCTTGTGTTTTGTTTTCACTTTATTACTATTTGAGTGATACATAAATACTTTGCACATTACCTCTAATCTAAGCCTGACTGTTTTTGTGGCAAGCTGCCAGAATGTTAGACACAGGTTGATTTAGGGACTGTTCGTTGTTCACCCTGATGAGAATTGTGGTTGTTGCTTGAGAGGGATTTCACCCTCCTCAACCAATAACCCAGTTTTTCACAGAGGCTGATAAATGTAAACTGATTTCTGAGAAACAATGTCTTGGTGTCTGAATTTCCTTGCTAAACATGAATGATTTGCTCAAGAGGAAGAGGGTGAGTTTTTTACAGTGCAGTAGAATTCCTTGAGTCCATTAGAGAGTATCTAATCCAATCCATGATAATTTACATTCCGGGGACCTCAATTTAAAATGGAATGTATTGGGCCACAATTGGACTATGGGTACTGGAATGCGAAGAAACTGAGGGCCAGATGTATGAAAAAAGCCTTTTGCGATTCGGAAATAGTGATTTTTAAGAAATCGCTATTTCTGAGTCGCAAAATGCTATGTATCATATTAGCGATTCGGTAATAGCGATTTATTAAAAATCGCAAATGCTATTACCGAATCGCAAATTGCGATACAGCCCCCATTCGCACCTATGGGCCTGTTGGCCCATATTTGCGAATTTTTTGCATTTCCCAAATTGCTAATTCCTAACTGGAATTTGCAATTTGGGAAATGCAAACTCCAGGGTGCTGGGGGCCTGAGGCCCCCTCTGCTGCACCCCAAAACAATTTTGGAAGACATGTAAGGTGCACACATGCCAAAAGGGCATGTGTGCGTTACATGTCAATTTAAAAAATGCATTTTAATGCATTTTTTAAATTTGCACATGGTTACCACCAAGGTCAACTTGGTGGTAGTAGCGATTCCTTAATGCCCAATTCGCATTAAGGAATTGCTTCATACATGTGCTTAAGGAATCGCAAATAAGCATTCCTTATTTGCGATGCCGCATTTAGAGAATCGCAAATTGCAATTCTCTAAATGGGGTCGCAATTTTAAGGAATCGCTATTTTAGCGATTCCTTTAAATTGCGTTCAGAATGCCTTTCATACATTCTGAAAGACCTTTTTGCATTCGCAAACGGGCATTCGCACCGTTTGCGAATGCAAAAAGGCTTCGTACATCTGGCCCTTAGATACTTGAAAACTGTAATTCAGTGGGTTCAATGCACAGATTAATTTCTTGACTGAAAACAGAAGTTTCAAGTTGAATTTTGAAATCGAAGATAGCATTCCTTTGAGAAGCACCCTCTCAGAATAGTCCCCCCTTTCATCTAAATTGTTCCCACACAATTTGTGGGTGAAATGTGGCAGAATGTTGGGGCCATGGGAAAAATAATTTCTCCACAACTGACTCTTAGCCCCTAACCAACATGTAAAAGTTACCAAACAGCATACTTTCAACACTACAATGCTTATGTCTAACATCGAGGTCACCACAACATGATTAGGGCACCATCTAAAAATACAGATTATACATAATTGGCTACAATAAGAACTCATCTTCATGCGACCAAGAACAATTTAGGGAGTAGCATACTAAATATACTTACATTACAACAAATATATTACTGAAGAGGAGGCAGTCAATGCAAATGAACTAAAAAACGTGCAGGTTTAACGGAAGAAGAATGCATTTTTTACCGCACTTAAACTTCCAAGACCCTTACTCCTCAGAGAAAACCACCCCCACTGCATAGTAGAGTACTTGTTTTCTTCATCTCCGCGCAACTCTGAAGATTAGCAGGACGGTAGGACTCCTGCTGAGGTTCTGCCTTAATTCATCAGCCCATCTCCTTTGTTACAAAAAAAAGAGCATCTTAAAGGGAGATCAAACAACTGCAAATCAGAGGGAGATTCCGAGGCGATAATATTGAGTTGAGGAGAATATGAGCCCGTTGAGTGTATCTGTGGCCAGAGGAATGACCCAAGCTGGGAATGCTGATAGCGGCAGCATATTCTGTATGGAAGCGAATCCCACGTGGGCCAGAACTGAACAAATAGCAGATCCTGGTGCTTTCATTCAATACTACTGAATCCGGACCAAAGGCATCAGTGGAAACCCTTTAGGACACCATTAGAATGTTTAATGGAAGAGGGCTGTAGAGGTTATCCTGCAATCAGAATGTCAAACAATCTGTTCTTTCTCACCTCTTCTAAGAGTGAATTCACTAAATAGCAAGTAACATTAACAAGTAACATTGCATTGTAACAAAGCAGAGGGATTTAATTTATTTAAATGTTTGGCAAATTATGAAATAGTCACACAGCGAATCACAGACTGTGCAAAGGAGCCCGGTGGCACAAATCCATCCACAACTGTTTTCTATGTGGGCACTCCATTATTATGAGGGAGACATATCTCTCGAACATATCATGTATGACAAGAGGCAGAAAGTATTAGGACGATCTTCACCTGGCCTCATTGACCAGATAAGTAGTGAAATCAGTCAGGTTTTTGGACCATTTACTAAACATGCATAAGATGAATATACCTTTATTGAGTTTCATTTGAGAGTTTTTGCATGTGTGTTGGTAAATCTCGCAAACCGAGTGCGTTATAATTTTTTTTTTTTTTGGAGGGGGGCAACATGCCGGGACTTAGTACTATTTATTTGAATAACCTCTTATGGATTTACTTGTATGTCAGAATCTCAAACAGAGACCAATGTTCAGCTGTGACCGTTTAATTATAATATTAAAGAGATCGAACATTAGCTGAATCAATTGAAGTTCCTGACACTTGAGACAATAAAGAAACACCGGGACAGACGAGATCAAGAAAAAGACAATGGCAGGTGTGGTAGAGGAAATTATTGGATACCGTATGTCCAGAGGTTCAATGAGCAGATAGATTTCCATGCTTTTAATGAATTTCTTCATTGGTGCAGAAAGAACAATGTGGGAGAATAGGAATAGGAGGGACAGATGTGTACCACCATGGACTACTAATGGACTGATGTATACTACAGAAAGATAAAGGGGGAGATAGGAGTGTTCTTACATCTGATATCGGGATCAGAATGGGAAGGTAAGAGTAATGGGAATATGCTGCAAGAAACTGAATGCTTGGCACACTTAGATGCATTTAATAGAGCCATATTTCTGGCAGTAATTAGGGACAAAAAGTTCTGATGCTGGGGGAAGGACATCTGATTTCCATGTTAGGATGTGAATTGTCCTTGACAAGAAGGAATAACCCAAATGTGCCAAGTGTGTTGTACCCTTGGTGCAGATTAACCCCTGTCCATTTTATTTGAAGGGTGTAGATCACATGAGAAGTTAAGTGTTGGAAAAAGGCCCTGTCTGAAAGGTGATTCCAAAGTTTTTGCTTTCCTCCTCTTTTTCTGACCTAATTTTGTTGGATTTAGGACTCTGTGAACTTTACCACTGCTAACCAGTGCTAAAGTGCTTGTGCTCTCTCCTTAAAATATGGTAACATTGACCTTTCTACAATTGACATACTTAATATACTTATAAATCACTAGGAATGTGCACTATAGGTGCCCAGGGCCTGTAAAATAAATGCTACTAGTGGGCCTGCAGCACTGATTGTGCCACCCACTTAAGTGGACCTTTAAACGTGTCTCAGGCCTGCCACTGCAGAGCCTGTTTGTGCAGTTTGACTGCCACTTCGACTTGCCATTTAAACCCCTTTGCAAAACCTTAAGCTCCCCTTTTATTACACATAAGTCATGCCTAAGGTACACCCTAATTAAAACATAGGACAGGGTGCTGTGTAAGTAAAGGCTAGGACATGTACTTTTAAGTTTTGCATGTCCTGGTAGTGAAAAACACCTACATTCCTTTTCCACTACTCTGAGGCCGACTCTTCTCACAGGTTAACATTGGGAGTTCCTTATTGCACTTTTAAGTAGTAATTCCTGATTGAGAAACAGTAGCTGTGTCATGTTTCATATATTTGTAATGGTAGAGATGAATCCTCTTTACTGGTAAAGTCAGATTTAACATTACTATAGAAATGGCACTTTTAGAAAGTGGGCGTTTCTGTGCTCTTACAGCTGTGTGTGTCTGCAGCCTGTATCCAATACACATATGGCGTGGGTGACAGCTGCACTTTGCACTTTCCCTCTAGACAGCGACAAACACAGGAAGGTTAGGTGTGTCTGAGTGCTCATCTGCATTTGTCTGCACTCTAATGTTGCTTCCTGTTCAGCAAGGGCGAGAGGGGATGACATTGACACCTGAATAGGCAGTGCCAGTCCCAAAACAAAGGGCTGATTACCCCCCACACTGATAGGCTGGAGTCAGGGTTAAGGAAGTATGGATACTTGTGCACTTCAAAGGCCCTTCTCTGAAGTCACTTGCACTTCAAAGGCACGTTTGGATATAACTTCTGGACCTAGAACAAGACTCTGTCAGAAGAGCTGCTGTGCTGCATGAAGGACTGTCACTCTGCTGGACTGCTGACCTGGAAGGATTGCTTTCCTGCTGTGCTGCCTGCTACTCTATTACCTTGGTGAGGGACCGCTGGATTCTACCTTGCACCCGAAGTGATCTCCAGGGACTTGCTGACTTGCCTCCTGTTTCTTGAGGCTGAGGAATATCAAACTCTCTACCCCTGCTCCTGTACCGGTTTCACTGGAAGTGGCTCCAGAGACTTGCACCAACAAAATCAGTGCATCTCCTGCCTGTTGGAAGCAGCAACCAATGCAACAACCCTGTTCCAAGAGTGAAACCAGCGCATTACGCACCTTCAGAATCGCTGCATTATCCGAAACATCTCCTGCCTGCTAGAAGTGGCACCCGGTGCATCGGCATCGATGCAACACTGAAATCACTGTATCGCTGCCATCGATGAAGGAAGATTGACGTATTCCTTCAATAGCATGGAGAAACCCAGTGCATCGGCTGCAGAATCAACACATTGTGGCTTTTCATCACCATCATTGCAAGTAAAAAATCAATGCATCCCTTGACTGCGGGAGCAACATTGAAGCATCCACCAATGCATCAATCCTGCATCTCATGTTTGCGACCAGGATCAAGGTACTCTGTTCCCTGGACCTGTGTGTCTCCTGTACCTGGCCTGCACTCCATCATATTCAGCTTGAACTGTTCACTTTGCCCCAGTCCAGCGCGACCTCAGGTAACCCCTAAAGCAGAATCTGCTTCTAAGGGCTAGAACTCTTTTATTGATCTAAAATCCATATTTTGACTTCTACTTATTGTAGGAGGCTGGACTGGCTTGTAGTGAGTACCAAGGGGTACTTGCACCTTGCACCAGGCCCAGGTATCCCTTATTAGTGTATAGGGTGTCTAGCAGCTTAGGCTGATAGATAATGGTAGCTTAGTAGAGCAGCTTAGGCTGAACTAGGAGACGAGTGAAGCTCCTACAGTACCACTAGTGTCATATGCACAATATCATAAGAAAACACAATACACAGATATACTAAAAATAAAGGTACTTTATTTTTATGACAATATGCCAAAAGTATCTCAGTGAGTACCCTCAGTATGAGGATAGCAAATATACACAAGATATATGTACACAATACCAAATATATGCAGTATAGTATTAGAAAACAGTGCAAACAATGTATAGTTACAATAGGATGCAATGGGGACACATAGGGATAGGGGCAACACAAACCATATACTCCAAAAGTGGAATGCGAACCACGAATGGACCCCAAACCTATGTGACCTTGTAGAGGGTCGCTGGGACTGTAAGAAAACAGTGAGGGTTAGAAAAATAGCCCACCCCAAGACCCTGAAAAGTGAGTGCAAAGTGCACTAAAGTTCCCCAAAGAGCACAGAAGTCGTGATAGGGGAATTCTGCAGGAACGACCAACACCAGCAATGCAACAACGATGGATTTCCAAACGAGGGTACCTGTGAAACAAGGGGACCAAGTCCAAAAGTCACGACCAAGTCGAGAGTGGGCAGATGCCCAGGAAATGCCAGCTGTGGGTGCAAAGAAGCTGCTACTGGACAGTAGAAGCTGAGGATTCTGCAAGAACGACAAGAGCTAGAAACTTCCCCTTTGGAGGATGGATGCCCCACGCTGTGGAGAGTTGTGCAGAAGTGTTTTCCTGAAGAAAGACCGCAAACAAGCCTTGCTATCTGCAAGTCGTGCGGTTAGGGTTTTTGGATGCTGCTGTGGCCCAGGAGGGACCAGGATGTCACCAATTGCGTCACGGGGCAGAGGGGGCGCCCAGCAAGACGAGGAGCCCTCTCAGAAGCAGACAGCACCCGCAGAAGTGCCGGAACAGGCACTACGAAGAGGTGTGAAATGGTGCTCACCCGAAGTTGCACAAAGGAGTCCCACGCCGCCGGAGGACAACTCAGGAGGTGGTGCAATGCAGGTTAGAGTGCCGTGGACCCAGGCTTGGCTGTGCACAAAGGATTTCCGCCGGAAGTGCACAGAGGCCGGAGTAGCTGCAAAAGTCGCAGTTCCCAGCAATGCAGTCTGGCGTGGGGAGACAAGGACTTACCTCCACCAAACTTGGACTGAAGAGTCACTGGATTGTGGGAGTCACTTGGACAGAGTTGCTGGATTCAAGGGACCTCGCTCGTCGTGCTGAGAGGAGACCCAGGGGACCGGTGATGCAGTTCTTTGGTGCCTGCGGTAGCAGGGGGAAGATTCCGTCGACCCACGGGAGATTTCTTCTGAGCTTCTAGTGCAGAGAGGAGTCAGACTACCCCCACAGCATGCACCACCAGGAAAACAGTCGAGAAGGCGGCAGGATCAGCGTTACAGAGTTGCAGTAGTCGTCTTTGCTACTTTGTTGCAGTTTTGCAGGCTTCCAGCGCGGTCAGCAGTCGATTCCTTGGCAGAAGGTGAAGAGAGAGATGCAGAGGAACTCTGATGAGCTCTTGCATTCGTTATCTAAGGAAATCCCCAAAGCAGAGACCCTAAATAGCCAGAAAAAAAGGGTTTGGCTACTTAGGAAAGAAGATAGGCTAGCAACACCTGAAGGAGCCTATCAGAAGGAGTCTCTGACGTCACCTGCTGGCCCTGGCCACTCAGAGCAGTCCAGTGTGCCAGCAGCACCTCTGTTTCCAAGATGGCAGAGGTCTGGAGCACACTGGAGGAGCTCTGGGCACCTCCCAGGGGAGGTGCAGGTCAGGGGAGTGGTCACTCCCCTTTCCTTTGTCCAGTTTCGCGCCAGAGCAGGGCTGAGGGGTCCCTGAACCGGTGTAGACTGGCTTATGCAGAAATGGGCACCATGTGTGCCCATGAAAGCATTTCCAGAGGCTGGGGGAGGCTACTCCTCCCCTGCCTTCACACCATTTTCCAAAGGGAGAGGGTGTAACACCCTCTCTCTGAGGAAGTCCTTTGTTCTGCCTTCCTGGGCCAAGCCTGGCTGGACCCCAGGAGGGCAGAAACCTGTCCGAGGGGTTGGCAGCAGCAGCAGCTGCAGTGAAACCCCTGAAAAGGCAGTTTGGCAGTACCCGGGTCTGTGCTACAGACCCGTGGGATCATGGGATTGTGCCAACAATGCCAGGATGGCATAGAGGGGGCAACTCCATGATCATAGACATGTTACATGGCCATATTCGGAGTTACCATTGTGAAGCTACACATAGGTAGTGACCTATATGTAGTGAACGCGTGTAATGGTGTCCCCGCACTCACAAAGTCCGGGGAATTGGCCCTGAACAATGTGGGGGCACCTTGGCTAGTGCCAGGGTGCCCACACACTAAGTAACTTAGCACCCAACCTTTACCAGGTAAAGGTTAGACATATAGGTGACTTATAAGTTACTTAAGTGCAGGGTAAAATGGCTGTGAAATAACGTGGACGTTATTTCACTCAGGCTGCAGTGGCAGGCCTGTGTAAGAATTGTCAGAGCTCCCTATGGGTGGCAAAATAAATGCTGCAGCCCATAGGGATCTCCTGGAACCCCAATACCCTGGGTACCTTAGTACCATATACTAGGGAATTATAAGGGTGTTCCAGTATGCCAATGTAAATTGGTAAAATTGGTCACTAGCCTGTTAGTGACAATTTGAAAGAAATGAGAGAGCATAACCACTGAGGTTCTGATTAGCAGAGCCTCAGTGAGACAGTTAGTCATAACACAGGTAACACATACAGGGCACACTTATGAACACTGGGGCCCTGGCTGGCAGGGTCCCAGTGACACATACAACTAAATCAACATATATACAGTGAAATATGGGGGTAACATGCCAGGCAAGATGGTACTTTACTACACAACCCCCCCCCCAAACGAAGGACAATAAGACTAGCCATGACCTGATGAGTCTTCATTGTCTAAGTGAAAATATCTGGAGAGTCCATCTGCATTGGAGTGGGTACTCCCAGGTCTATGTTCCACTGTATAGTCCATTCCCTGTAGGGATATAGACCACCTCAACAATTTAGGATTTTCACCTTTCATTTGTTTTAGCCAAAGTAGAGGTTTGTGGTCTGTCTGAACAATGAAGTGAGTGCCAAACAGGTATGGCCTCAACTTCTTCAGTGCCCAGACCACAGCAAAGGCCTCCCTCTCTATGGCAGACCAACACTTTTCTCTAGGGGTCAACCTCCTGCTGATAAAAGCAACAGGTTGATCCTGGCCCTCAGAATTAAGTTGTGAAAGGACTGCCCCTACCCCTAATTCAGATGCATCAGTTTGGACAATGAATTTCTTGGAGTAACAGGGGCTTTTCAGGACAGGTGCAGAGCACATGGCCTGCTTCAGCTCCTCAAAAGCCTTCTGACAGCTAGCTGTCCACAATACCTTCTTAGGCATTTTCTTTGAAGTGAGGTCATTAAGAGGGGCTGCAATGGAGCCACAGTTCTTTATGAACCTCCTATAGTACCCAGTGAGGCCTAAAAAGGCTCTCACCTGAGTCTGAGTAGTAGGGGGAACCCAATCTATAATAGTTTGGATTTTCCCCTGAAGTGGTGCAATATGTTCTCCACCTACCAGGTGTCCCAGATAAACCACAATCCCCTGCCCTATCTGGCACTTTGAAGCCTTGATAGTGAGGCCTGCCTTTTGCAGGTCCTCCAAAACTTTCCATAGGTGGACCAGGTGATCATCCCAGCTGGAGCTAAAGACAGCTATATCATCTAGATATGCTGCACTAAAAGCTTCCAGCCCTTGCAGGACTGTATTCACCAACCTCTGAAAAGTGGCAGGTGCATTTTTCAATCCAAAAGGCATTACCGTGAATTGGTAATGGCCTCCAATGGTTGAAAATGCAGTTTTTGCTTTTGCATCTTATGATAATTTGATCTGCCAATACCCTGCAGTCAAGTCAAAAGTGCTTAGATACCTGGCAGATGCCAGTGTATCTATGAGCTCATCTGCCCTGGGTATAGGGTGAGCATCAGTTTTGGTTACTTGGTTGAGACCTCTATAGTCTACACAAAACCGCATTTCCTTCTTTCCATCCTTGGAATGAGGTTTTGGTACAAGTACCACAGGAGAGGCCCATGGACTTTCAGAGTGCTCAACCACTCCCAGTTCAAGCATTTTCTGCACTTCTTGTTTATGCAGTCTCTGACATGGTCAGGCTGTCTATAGATCTTACTTTTGACAGGCAAGCTGTCTCCAGTATCTATAGTGTGCACACACCAAGAAGTGGTGCCTGGCACAGTAGAGAAGAGTTCAGAAAACTGACCCAGGAGATTTATGCAGTGGTCTTTCTGCTCAGCAGTAAGACAATCTGCCAGTACAACCCCTTCCACTAGAGCATCTTGTTCTGTGGAAGAAAAGAGATCAGGGAGAGGGTCACTCTCTTCTTCCTGTCCCTCATCTGTTGCCATGAGCAGGGTGAGATCAGCCCTGTCATAGTAGGGTTTCAGGCGATTGACATGGAGCACCCTAAGGGGACTCCTGGCAGTGCCTAAGTCAACTAAGTAGGTGACTTCACCCTTTTTCTCAACAATTGTGTGGGGTCCACTCCATTTATCTTGGAGTGCTCTTGGGGCCACAGGCTCCAAGACCCACACTTTCTGCCCTGGTTGGTACTGAACCAAAACAGCCTTCTGGTCATGCCATTGCTTTTGGAGCTCTTGGCTGGCCTGAAGGTTTTTACTGGCCTTTTTCATGTACTCAGCCATCCTTGATCTGAGGCCAAGTACATAGTCCACTATGTCTTGCTTTGGAGCTTTTAAAGGTTATTCCCAACCCTCCTTAACAAGTGTTAGAGGACCTCTCACAGGGTGCCCAAATAGGAGTTCAAAGGGGCTGAAGCCCACTCCTTTCTGGGGTACCTTCCTGTAAGCAAAAAGGAGGCATGGTAAAAGGATATCCCATCTCCTGCGGAGTTTTTCAGGGAGTCCCATAATCATGCCTTTGAGAGTTTTGTTAAATCTCTCCACCAGTCCATTTGTTTGTGGATGATAGGGTGTGGTGAACTTGTATGTAACACCACACTCCTTCCACATGGCCTTTAAGTAAGCAGACATGAAATTGCTTCCCCTGTCTGATACCACCTCTTTTGGGAAGCCCACCCTGGAAAAGATTCCCAGGAGGGCCTTTGCCACTGCAGGAGCTGTAGTGGTCCTTAGAAGAATTGCTTCAGGATATCTGGTGGCATGGTCCACTACCACCAAGATAAACCTATTGCCTGAAGCAGTAGGAGGGTCAAGGGGGCCAACTATGTCATCCCCTACCCTTTCAAAGGGAACCCCAACCACAGGTAGTGGAATAAGGGGTGCCTTTGGAGTGCCACCTGTCTTGCCACTGGCTTGACAGGTGTCACAGGACTTACAAAATTCCTTTGTGTCCTCTGACATTCTAGGCCAATGAAACAAGGGAACAAGCCTGTCCCAAGTTTTCATTTGCCCCAAATGTCCAGCTAAGGGAATGTTGTGGGTTAGAGTTAGGAGGAACTTTCTGTACTCCTGAGGAATCACCAATCTCCTGGCAGCTCCAGGTTTTGGATCCCTTGCTTAAGTGTACAGAAGATTGTCCTCCCAGTAAACTCTGTGAGAGTCACTGACATCCCCATTTGCTTGTTTGACAGCTTGCTGCCTTAGACCCTCTAGTGAGTGACAGGTCTGCTGTGCCACACTCAGCTCCTCCCTGGCAGGCCCCCCTTCACCCAAAAGCTCAGCAGTGTCTGCTTCCAGCTCCTCTGGTGTAGGTTCTGCACAGGGTGGAAATTCTTCTTCCTCAGAAGAAGAATCCACTGTAGAGGGAGGGATAGTAGGTAGTGCTTTACTTCTACTAGCCCTAGCTTTAGGGAGCACTTGGTCCATTCTTCCAGGATCCAAGTCACCCTGTCCTTTTTGCTTTTTGGCCTGAGCCCTTGTCAAAGCAAAAATATGCCCTGGAATGCCTAGCATTGCTGCATGGGCCTCCAACTCCACATCTGACCAAGCTGATGTCTCTAAATCATTTCCAAGTAGACAGTCTACAGGTAAATCTGAGGCAACCACAACTTTCTTTGGACCAGTAACCCCCCCCCCCAGTTGAGATTTACAACAGCCATGGGGTGGCTAAGTGTGTTGTTGTGAGCATCGGTTACTTGGTACTGGTGACCAAGTAGGTGTTGTTCAGGGTTACCATTGTAACACTGGCACCTGTGTCCCTGTAGGCCTGAACCTCAACACCATTTATTAGGGGTAGTTGCTTGTACTTATCCATGTTAAGGGGACAAGCAACTAAGGTGGCTAAATCAATAGCCTCCTCAGAGACTAACACAGCCTCTGTGGTCTCCCTAACAAGACCAACCCCTACTAAGTTACCAAAAGTGAGCCCAGCTACTCCCTTGGATTGGCTATTAGTAGGTTTGCTCCCACCACCACTGCTATTAGTAGGGACACTAGGTGTAGCAGTTGTAGTGGTAGGAGGCTTGGTGCTTTTCTTTGGACAACTGGGATCTGTTGTCCAATGGCCTTTTATTTTACATAAATAGCACCATAGTTTATTTTCTTTGTTTTGATTTGAAGAGGATTTGGACCCACCAGAGTGTTTTTGTGGGCCTGATGAAGACTCATTTTTAGATTTGTCCCCACCCTTGTCAGAAGACTTACCATCCTTCTTCTTGCCATCTTTGTCACCCCCTGTATGAACTTTTCTGTTCACCCTTGTTCTGACCCATTTGTCTGCCTTCTTTCCCAATTCTTGGGGAGAGGTCAGATCAGAGTCCACCAGGTACTGGTGCAACAAATCAGACACACAGTTATTAAGTATATGGCTAAGAAATGGTGAAAAACCCAGTATATGCTCTCTCAGGATTAAGTTATACAGGCTTTCATAATCAGTAACTTTACTGCCAAGTAACCACCCCTCCAAGGCCTTCACTGAATGGTCAACAAAGTCTACCCAGTCTTGTGAAGACTCCTTTTTGGTTTCTCTGAACTTCATCCTGTACTGTTCAGTGGTTAAGCCATAACCATCTAGGAGTGCATTCTTAAGAACTGCAAAATTATTGGCATCACTTTCTTTTACAGTAAGGAGCCTATCCCTACCCTTTCCACTAAATGATAGCCATAGGATAGCAGCCCACTGCCTTTGAGGGACATCCTGTACAACACAGGCCCTCTCAAGTGCAGCAAACCACTTGTTAATGTCATCCCCCTCCTCATAAGGGGGAACTATCTTGTGCAGATTCCTGGAATCATGCTCTTTTGCAGGATGACTATAGGGAATACTGCTGCTGCCACCATGGGTTTCTAAACCCAATTTCTGTCTTTCTCTTTCCACTTCTAAGGACTGCCTATCCAAATCCAGCTGTTGCTTCTTGAGCTTAGTCTGGTTTGTTCCACTCTCAATCTATTGAGCTCCCTTTCTAACACTCTGTCATCAGGGTGGGTGGGTGGGACATGCCTTGAAACAGAAGTATGGTGAGAATGAACAGAAGGAGACCTGTCCCTAACAGATGGCACCCTAATAGCTTGACTAACAGAAACAGCACTTCTACTATGATGAGAAGGGATACTCTTACTGTGATGTGAGACAACATTATCAGTATGGTGTGACTCTACATCAGTACCAGCTATGCTAGGTGGCTTGCTAGGGGGCAGGCTGGAAATCTTCCCTCCCACATCTTTTGCTAGGGGTGCCCCAGAATCAGAGTGGGAACCATCAGCTAACTTTTCAACAGGAGTGCCAGCTCTGGCCTTATCCTGTTCAATAAGCATATTCACCAACAGTTCTCTAGAGGGATTCTTCCCTACACTTAAACCTCTTTCTATGTAGAGACTCCTTGCTCCTTTCCAGCTAAGGTGATCATAAGCAAGTTTGGACAGATCAACAGTTTGGCCTGTGCCAGACATTTTAGAAAGTGTTTAAGTGATGGAAAAAGTGAGAAAAAGTTTTGCAGAACTTTTGAAAAGACAGAGAAAAAAAAACTTTTAAAACTTTTAAAGAACTTTTTAGAAAGTTAGAGGTACTTTTCAGCACTTTAGAAAAGAAGTGAGAAAAGAAATGCAAAACTTTTTGGTTAGGTGTACATACACTGAACTTGTTTTGTATATTTTTCTCTTATGAAAAGTACAATGACAAAAGTGGTAAGTAGTTACAAAGTACTTATCCCACCGCTGCACAACCAATGTAGGAGGCTGGACTGGCTTGTAGTGAGTACCAAGGGGTACTTCCACCTTGCACCAGGCCCAGGTATCCCTTATTAGTGTATAGGGTGTCTAGCAGCTTAGGCTGATAGATAATGGTAGCTTAGCAGAGCAGCTTAGGCTGAACTAGGAGACGACTGAAGCTCCTACAGTAGCACTAGTGTCATATGCACAATATCATAAGAAAACACAATACACAGATATACTAAAAATAAAGGTACTTTATTTTTATGACAATATGCCAAAAGTATCTCAGTGAGTACCCTCAGTATGATGATAGCAAATATAAACAAGATATATGTACACAATACCAAAAATATGCAGTATAGTATTAGAAAACAGTGCAAACAATGTATAGTTACAATAGGATGCAATGGGGACACATAGGGATAGGGGCAACACAAACCATATACTCCAAAAGTGGAATGCGAACCACGAATGGACCCCAAACCTATGTGACCTTGTAGAGGGTCGCTGGGACTGTAAGAAAACAGTGAGGGTTAGAAAAATAGCCCACCCCAAGACCCTGAAAAGTGAGTGCAAAGTGCACTAAAGTTCCCCAAAGAGCACAGAAGTCGTGATAGGGGAATTCTGCAGGAAAGACCAACACCAGAAATGCAACAACGATGGATTTCCAAACAAGGTTACCTGTGGAACAAGGGGACCAAGTCCAAAAGTCACGACCAAGTCGAGAGTGGGCAGATGCCCAGGAAATGCCAGCTGTGGGTGCAAAGAAGCTGCTACTGGACAGTAGAAGCTGAGGATTCTGCAAGAACGACAAGAGCTAGAAACTTCCCCTTTGGAGGATGGATGCCCCACGCCGTGGAGAGTCGTGCAAAAGTGTTTTCCTGAAGAAAGACCACAAACAAGCCTTGCTAGCTGCAAGTCGTGCGGTTAGGGTTTTTGGATGCTGCTGTGGCCCAGGAGGGACAGGATGTCGCCAATTGCGTCAGGGGACAGAGGGGGCGCCCAGCAGGACGAGGAGCCCTCTCAGAAGCAGGCAGCACCCGCAGAAGTGCCGGAACAGGCACTACAAAAAGGAGTGAAACGGTGCTCACCCGAAGTTGCACAAAGGAGTCCCACGCCGCCGGAGGACAACTCAGGAGGTTGTGCAATGCAGGTTAAAGTGCCGTGGATCCAGGCATGGCTGTGCACAAAGGATTTCCGCCAGAAGTGCACAGAGGCCGGAGTAGCTGCAAAAGTCGCATTTCCCAGCAATGCAGTCTGGCGTGGGGAGGCAAGGACTTACCTCCACCAAACTTGGACTGAAGAGTCACTGGACTGTGGGAGTCACTTGGACAGAGTTGCTGGATTCAAGGGACCTCGCTCGTCATGCTGAGAGGAGACCTAGGGGACCGGTGATGCAGTTCTTTGGTGCCTGCGGTAGCAGGGGGAAGATTCCGTCGACCCACTGGAGATTTCTTCTGAGCTTCTAGTGCAGAGAGGAGGCAGACTACCCCCACAGCATGCACCACCAGGAAAATAGTCGAGAAGGCGGCAGGATCAGCGTTACAGAGTTGCAGTAGTCGTCTTCGCTACTTTGTTGCAGTTTTGCAGGCTTCCAGCGCGGTCAGCAGTCGATTCCTTGGGAGAAGGTGAAGAGAGAGATGCAGAGGAACTCTGATGAGCTCTTGCATTCGATATCTAAGGAAATCCCCAAAGCAGAGACCCTAAATAGCCAGAAAAGAGGGTTTGGCTACTTAGGAGAGAAGATAGGCTAGCAACACCTGAAGGAGCCTATCAGAAGGAGTCTCTGACGTCACCTGCTGTCCCTGGCCACTCAGAGCAGTCCAGTGTGCCAGCAGCACCTCTGTTTCCAAGATGGCAGAGGTCTGGAGCACACTGGAGGAGCTCTGGGCACCTCCCAGGGGAGGTGCAGGTCAGGGGAGTGGTCACTCCCCTTTCCTTTGTCCAGTTTCGTGCCAGAGCAGGGCTGAGGGGTCCCTGAACCGGTGTAGACTGGCTTATGCAGAAATGGGCACCATGTGTGCCCATGAAAGCATTTCCAGAGGCTGGGGGAGGCTACTCCTCCCCTGACTTCACACCATTTTCCAAAGGGAGAGGGTGTAACACCCTCTCTCTGAGGAAGTCCTTTGTTCTGCCTTCCTGGGCCAAGCCTGGCTGGACCCCAGGAGGGCAGAAACCTGTCCGAGGGGTTGGCAGCAGCAGCAGCTGCAGTGAAACCCCTGAAAAGGCAGTTTGGCAGTACCCGGGTCTGTGCTACAGACCCGTGGGATCATGGGATTGTGCCAACAATGCCAGGATGGCATAGAGGGGGCAATTCCATGATCATAGACATGTTACATGGCCATATTCGGAGTTACCATTGTGAAGCTACACATAGGTAGTGACCTATATGTAGTGCACGCGTGTAATCCCATAGGGATCTCCTGGAACTCCAATACCCTGGGTACCTTAGTACCATATACTAGGGAATTATAAGGGTGTTCCAGTATGCCAATGTAAATTGGTAAAATTGGTCACTAGCCTGTTAGTGACAATTTGAAAGAAATGAGAGAGCATAACCACTGAGGTTCTGATTAGCAGAGCCTCAGTGAGACGGTTAGTCATAACACAGGTAACACATACATGGCACACTTATGAGCACTGGGGCCCTGGCTGGCAGGGCCCCAGTGACACATACAACTAAAACAACATATATACAGTGAAATATGGGGGTAACATGCCAGGCAAGATGGTACTTTCCTACACTTATTGTTTTGGTGTTGAATTATTTATATAATTACTGTCTATTTTTCTAAACCTGTCTGGAGTCATTTTGTGGTGCGACCATTGTGTTACTTTGTGTGTGTTTGTGTTGCACAAATACTTTACACATTGCCTCTTTAGATAAGCGATAAGCTTGTCTGCTCTGTGCCAACCTACCAGAGGGTGAGCATAGGTTATCTTTTGGTGTGTGCCTGACTTACCCTGACTAGAGTGTTGATCCCTACTTGGACTGGGTGCATATCCCTGCTAACTAGAGACCCCATTTGTAACAATGAGATGATGTGTTAATGTTAGGCATTAAAATCTGGGGATGAATATTGATAGCTTGGCAAGTGACATTGAGGGTACCAAAGAAATTAAGTGAGGTAGATAAGGGAGTTTGGAGATATTAGATAAAAAAGTGCGATTAGTTGGCGAACAAAACAAAACGGCCTAAGTAGTCTAGTGAGAATAATCAAGTGGGCAAGTAAGTTTAGCTAGACATAGTCATATACTCAATGCTTCAGACAATCTTATAACAATCATAGACTTTGCTTTATATGTTGATGATTAAGTGAGGTAAATATGTTCTATTCTACACCTACAGCAAACTGAGAGTTGTTCGGTCAGCAGTCTTAAGTCAAAGTTCTGGATAGCAACTCAAACCCTATCCCACAACCCAACACCCTGTTGGTTTCATTTATTTGGCTCTTGGAGTGGGGCAAATGCTCAGCGAGGACTTGAATCTGGGCCACACCAGGAAGAGAAGTCCAGCAAGCTATCAGAAAAGAGAAGAGTGTTATTGTGCATGCTCTCTTTCACACTCACAATAGTAGTTTTATCCTTGAGGTACTGTGGGCATATTAAGGCAAGAGATGCAATAGGCATATACATAGAATATACATCAAAATGTGCTTTGTGTTATGCATGGGCATTAATTCACCAAAATGCCTGGGGTAACAGAAGTGACATCACGTGCCCTTTGACCTCCACTTTCACTCACACTCACATACTTCACATACACACAAATTCACACTTACATACACTCTCTCTCACATAAACACACTCTCGCTGCAGGCATGCACACAACATACATTTAAAAACATTTTTTACTTACCTCAACTGCCATACAGCTGGACATATTACAATTAATTGTACTCCATTTTTGTTACACTAATAGTGAATAATATATTATTCACTAACAGCGTGATAAAAAATTGACAGAAAACAAAGAGAGTGGACGCCCAATTTACTTCCACAACGGCAAGCTACCACTGTATTCCTGGGACTGAATTTGCCACCTTTGAGGCCAGGAGCCGCAAAGGCAGTACCAGGGGTAGCAAAGGGCAAGTCAGTCAGCTTGATCCTGGCGACCCCTTAATGACGTCCATGGTGTTATGTGTCCGGATTTGTATTATACATGTTCTGCCCCTGGTGTAGTTACATAGAGCTGTCAGCACTTAAGAGACATCGCACATGGTTCGGGTTTTGCATGCGATTATGCGTTACGACAGTAAGAGTTTTGTGTTCTGCCTAAAAATAATATGGTTTTATCTATAATCTGAAAGTGGTGTGGAAAGATGTAACCAATGCTTATTTTGTAGACACAGCTGAAGGTGTTATTTTTCATCATCAGACTTTGAAGCACAGCAAGAGAGAGAAAGGCAAAAAGGGATAAAATTAGAAAGAGAAATGTAAGCAAACCGCGCCAAAGGGAGAAAGCAGAGTTGAAAAGAAATGCACGATCGAGCTAAAAAGTCAGGAAGTTTAGGGTTGTGGAAGAAGTAGACATGAGGTGTATTAATGACTAGGCAGCCTAGTTATTTGGCAAACGCAGAATTCTGCAGTGGGCTCCTAAGAAACATTTTACCCATCCTTATTTATTCATTATTTATGTATTTATTTATGTGCTTATTTGTTTATTTATTTGCCTATTTTTTTTACAAGTTCAGCAATTTTTGTAATACTATTCTAAAAAAAAAAAAAGGCTATGGGTTATAGAAAGGGAAATGTTTCACATATAATGCATGCCAACACTGCATTGCAAGCATCAGGAAATGTGTTTATTCTGGATTAACTACAGACATTCTTTGTGCAATAGTATCTATGTCAACCAGCTTTTGCCCTTGCCAATTATAGAATGTTTTCAAGTGAATCGCTAACGAAAACGTTTCTTCAAAATACGTTATTTCATCCAAAGCCCAAAACTTGTAGTACATTCTGAATAATTTCGCTTGCATCAGAGGCACTGTTTAACCTCGCTCTGCATCGAAGCAGAAGAAACTTCCAATGGAAATAATTGTACTGTCATCTGAGTGCCCCGAGGACTCCATTTCTTTGTTTTAACTGCAATGTTACAGGAGAGGCCCAATTTACAGCTTCCTGTGGGTCTCTTTAAGATTGCGTTCTTTAGCTCACAACTTTTCTCTCTCTTTATCATAGCCACCCGGTGTGAACAGGCCATGCTTATCCCTTCAAGGCTTTAAGGAGGCAAGGACAAAGCCGTGACCACCGCACAGGGAGGAGGCCTGCTTAGGGATCAGAGCACTGCAGGGGCACACATGCAAGGAAAGGCAGGCCTTTCAAGTGAGTCTATGGAGCTTTTTTACTGTCTTTATGGGAGGGAAATTCACAGTCACCCACAGTATCTCGGACCACGATCTCCGGTGTGTTTCTGCACAGATATGGGAGACTTGCAAAATAGCTATTTGATCAGAGATTATGTAGACTCCCTGGTTTCCCGTCCTGGTGTAATAGATGATCTTCAATCCGAACCTCTTCTGACCCCCGGTATTTCTTCTCGGCCCCCCATCCAGCCAATTTGAACTCACTACCCTTTATATCTACTTGACGTCTATTTTTATATTCACCTTAAATGTCATCTCCACAGAGGTAGCATTGAAGATTTTACAAAGTTTGATCAAACTCCTTTGCAACTGCTTATTTTCAGTTCAGTGTTTCTCCTGCAAATTGATGATTGCACCCCATAATGTGAACCTACACACCATCACCAGAATATGAAAACTCGTGGGTCTACATAAGAACCTTTTCCGTGCAAAGAAATGGATTGATGGGATACTTTGGATAATTTTCGTTGAATGCCATTCTCTGTGAAAGACCAGAATCTTTTGTTTACCCTGAAATTGACATGCGGCCATTAATAGGAGGATCTAGCCTCTTTAGAATTATGACATGCCTGGTAACTCCTCACATTCTGTGAACTGTAGCCAGAGACTCTACCTGCTGAAGGCAGGTTAGGGCCTCGTTGATGGTAAAATACCTGGGAAAAGTAAAGACTGGCCTGAGGACATGTGCATTTTTACAACGTTCGCCTACCATCTACAAACTCCAGTCAGAAAATGTTTACTACTGAGCATTTCATTTTTCTTTTCCTTCAACATTTTCAAACCTAATCCTCGACCTGGTAGAGGGTATTTATGGGTGCCTATATATCACAGAGCATCTTCAATTCAGGCAGAATCCCAGACAGGTACTGTAGACCACCTTGGAGTCAGTACATCCGATTAGAGGAAGCCAGTAGATGAAGCCTAATTTGAGGCCAATTTGTTTTCCTGTTTCTTTGACTACTTACTAGTAATTTTAATTACTCTGAGTCATAGTCATCCTCGTCACAGCTCTTACATCCTGGGGTTGGCTCATGACACAGAAAGGATTTACCAATATGCTATCCCTAATTAAACTTTAAATCCAGACCATATAACTAGACCCTAACTTAGCCTCCTCCTCCACCAAGTGAGCCATATAAATGAACTCCCCCTTCCATAAATCCTAAAATACTAACCATCTCATCAGCCCTGTGGACAATTCGAACTGGGAAGGGAGGGCAGGTATCCAGGACTGTGATGAGAAAGATTAGGGCTCGCATCAAATGAAAATCGCTAAGTAATAAAAGCATTACCTACTCATTTTTCTACCTCTTCCCAGTCTATATATTGAGAGGATGCAAAAAGCAGAGAACCATGACAACCGATACGTAAAAATAAATGGCCCAGAAGTGAACTTCTGGTGAAATCTGACAACATAAAAAATCCCTCAAACAGACCAAGGCCCCAGAGGCCAGAAATGAAGCTTCAGCACGGGAGAGAAATTCTTTCAACTTTCCTCATCCCTTGAAAAGGAATACTAAGGGGAACATAAATGTTGAGGAAGCTGTATTGCCAAAGTCTAAAAAGAAAAATCAGAGAAGAACTGCACCACCAAGGAATATAGGAGCATCATCTTGTGCAACCAGAAAAACCAAAGAACGCAGGCTCAAGCACCACAAATACCAGCTGGTCCAGGAACTCAGTTAATCCAGAAGAATAGGGGGGACCCAGAGGAAGCACCGCTGGACACCAGCAAAAATATTCTGAAGAAGACACATAGGGCCATATTTAGACTTTTTGATGCAAAACTGCGCTAACGCAGCTTTGCGTCCCAAAAATTAGCGCCGGCTAACGCCATTCTGAAGCGCCATGCGGGCGCCGTATTTAATCAATGACGTTAGCCGGCGTTAGCCGCCGGCGCTGCCTGGTGTGCGTGGAAAAAAACGACGTACACCAGGCAGTGCCGGCGTAGGGGGATATGGAGCTTGGGCGCCAAAAAATGGGGCAAGTCAGGCTGAGGCAAATTTTTCGCCTCAACCTGATTTGCGCCATTTTTTCCAACTCCCAACCCCCATAGAAATGACTCCTGTCTTAGCAAAGACAGGAGTCATGCCCCCTTGCCCAATGGCCATGCCCAGAGGACTTCTGTCCCCTGGGCATGGTCATTGGGCATAGTGGCATGTAGGGGGGCACAAATCAGGCCCCCCTATGCCACAAAAAAAAAAAAAAAAAAACTTATCGGAACTTACCTTAATGTCCCTGGGATGGGTCCCTCCAGCCTTGGGTGTCCTCCTGGGGTGGGCAAGGGTGGCAGGGGGTGTCCCTGGGGGCATGGGAGGGCACCTCTGGGCTCCTTCCGAGCCTACAGGTCCCTTAACGCCTGCCTTGTCCAGGCACTAAAAAACGGTGCAAAAGCGGCTGTACGTCATTTTTTTTGACCCGGGCGTGAATTTTGCCCGGGAGTGTAAATACGGCGCACATGCCTCGGAGTCAATTTTTTAGACGGGAACGCCTACCTTGCATATCATTAACGCAAAGTAGGTGTCCACGCTAAAAAATTACGCAAACTCCACAGACTTTGGCGCTAGACGCGTCTAACGCCAAAGTATAAATATGGAGTTAGTTTTGCGTCGGAATTGCGTCCAAAAAAACGACGCAATTCCGGCGCAAACAGAATATAAATATGCCCCATACAATCTAAACTTTGTAATCCCGAAAAAAGGAAGGGAAGGACAATAGAGAAGAATCAATTAAATCCCACTAAAGCAACCTGCAGAAATGGAATGGTATTCCATGCATGGCCTTATGATGGAATAAAATCTGAGAGGGCCGAAAGCCCCTCTGTACTACCAGCCATGAACCATCTTTGTATCACAATGTGCGCCCCACGTGGAAAGAAGAGCAACTAAATGAAGTACGCAGCACACAGGCTGTGAAGTATTGCTATGTAGTGGTGCTGGAAAAGACTACTGACAGTACCCTACACTGCCCGATTCTGTTCCTGTGCAGCAGTAGGAAAGACACATTGAACCCTGGGAAACCACAAACTAGAGAACAGACCAATTAAAAAAGAAATACAAAACCCTGTGCTGGGACTGGAATGTCTCCTCTAGTGAATACAAGCATGTTCCGCTCGTGTGAGTGAATTACTGTCCCTGTCATGGGTTGAGCACATACAACGATAATGGCAGCATTTCATGTAGTGTCAATCTTGACTGTACCAGAATGTTTTGTCTGTGTTTATGTGATTAGGGGCCAGATGTGGCAAAGTCCCAAATTGCGAGTTGCAATTTGCGAGTCCCAGCAACTCGCAAATTGCAAGTCGTAATTTGGGATGCAGAAAGGTGTCTCAGACACCTTCTGCGAGTCGCTATGGGGTCGCAAAGACCCACCTCATTAATATTAATGAGGTGGGTCGCAATTTGCGACCCCATAGCGATTCAGGGCACTCACGGGGATGGTGGCCTGCTGGGAACAGCAGACCACCATGTCCGTGACTGCTTTTAAATAAAGCAGTTTTTTTTTTTCTAAGTGCAACCCGTTTTCCTTAAAGGAAAACGAGCTGCACTTTGAAAAAAAAAAAAACGAAACCTTTTGTTTCGGTATTTTTCAGGGCAGGTAGTGGTCCATCGGACCACTGCCTGCTCTGAAAAATTATTTTTAATACCAGACACAAAGGGGAAGGGGTCCCATGGGGACCCCTTCCCGTTTGCGACTGGGTTACCATCCACTTGAAGTGGATGGTAACTGCGAGTCCATGGAATTACATCGCATTGCGACTCGCAGATAGGAAGGGGACACCCCTTCCTATTTGCGACTCGGAAATGCATTTTGCAAGTCGGTTCCGACTCGCAAAATGCATTTCTGCATTCCGGTGAGGCTTTTGCGACTCGCAAACGGCGTTTTTCGCCGTTTGCGAGTCACAAACGCTTTGCTACATCTGGCCCTAAGTCCTTCTAGTCCCTCTCTTGTAATGTGAAACTGTAGTGCACTAAAATGAAGTACACTGTACAGAGAGTCCACTGGATCTCCAATTGATATTGCAGAGGACAAAATAGATAGGACTAATGCTCTATTTGTGGTAGTGTGTGTGAGCAGTTAGGCTTATCAAAGGGTAGTGCTAAGCATTTGTTGTACTCATAGAGGCAATACATGAGACACACACTCAAAGAATAAATCTGAGATCAATTTAGAAAAATAACAATTATTTTTAAATATGTTTCAAACCCAAGAACTTCATAAATATGTAAGTCGACTTTTAAGCATAAATACTTTATAGTTTCAAAAACAGACACTGCATTTTTCAAAGTTCTCTCAATGTTATCCTATGGAGGAAAAACAATGTTCAGCAAAAACAGGGTTAACAATGGCTTACAAAGCCACTCTCAGGGACTTAGGGTAAGTACTGGGCATTGATCAGAATCACACCAACTGGTGACACCGGGCCCCACTGGGGTGGCCGGGTGCAGAGGTACAGTAAGGTGTTGGGTGCACCGAATCATGGTGCTACACTGTTTAGAGGCAGAAAAATGCCTCTGAGCACTGTAGCCCCATTTTGTGGCACACAACCCCCATGGACATGGCTCCTGTCTTATGAAAGACAGGAGCCATGCCCACCACCCCAATGGCCATGCCCAGAGGACATTTGTCGTGCAGGGGGACCTAAGTCAGGGCACCCGAGCGGGAAAAAAAGAAAAAAATAAAAAAGACTTAAAGGGACTTAACTGGGATGGGTCCTCCATCATATGGTGTCCCTCTGGTATGGGTGGGGGTGTCCCTGGGGCCAGGGAAGGGCACCTGTGGGCACTTTCAATGACGTGTCTAGCTCCAAAGTATAAATATGGAGTTAGGTTTGCGCTAAATTAGCATTAAAAAAAATGACGCAAATTCAGCGCAAACAGAGTATAAATATGGGCATTACTGTTAAGGAAAGACAGCGATTCTATCGGGGCACGAAACTGGAAAAAAACCTGAAAATGAGGCGGAGGTGTCTGTATAGTTTCCCACGATTGTCTGGAGCTGAAATTACGGAGTAGGATAGGTAAAAGGACAGTTAAATCCTGTCTCTGTTACAAATCAAACCTGATGATGTACAGACAGGAAAGAGGAAGACGGGTTAGAGGTGATAGAGTTTGTTGAAATACTCTTTTAACAATGCATTGTAAACCAACATGTTATCCCGTGTGGTTAACTGCCTGGTAGAGTGTTGTTTTGTAATAAGATTGAGTTTTTGTTATTTTCACTTGTGTGTTTTTTTCTTGAACTATTTTTGCAGATTGTGGCTGTAGAGGTGCTATCTTTCGCTTTTCCCATTTAGATTTGCTTTTCTCCCCCGTGGAGCCAGAAATTGCTCTTTTTCCCCTCTGTTAAGACCCTTTACTGATCCATATGGAGTTCTTTCCTTCCGTAGACTGGCAGTTCTCCTTCATCTAAACCACACCTTCGCTTTCTCCTCTATTTGTTTTTATAATGCATGTCTCCCCAGAAGCACTGTTAATCCCCTCTCCATAAGATTCTTTAATAACACCTACAGCGATGGGTTGGATAGCAACACTCCAAGGTGGATGGACTCACTGTCCCTATCACAAGTGTACATTCACAGTAGGTGTTCCCTATTGCTCCAGAATGGCTTGCCTTGAGCATATTTCTGTCTATTGGTCAACGGCTGTTTCATAGCTTTCCCAGGCTGTGCTCTTTATAGCACACCTCCGAGTCTCTTGCCCTGACTCCAGAGGATGTGTTTCTATCGCCTCTGGGTGTACTTCATATTGTTTTTTTCTGGCTGGTAAACTGGGCCTTAAGAGATTTGGGCTTCTGTCTCACCTGGGCGGCCTCCATATAGCTTCACCCCCTTTGCATCCATCCATTCTTGCCGTTGCATCTATTGGTTCAGCAACTAAAATGTATTCCTTCCACAGCTTCTCTGATTGGCCCTCTACTGTCCTTCGGTCAGCTTCAAGTAACTCACACCAAGTTGTTGGACTGTCACCTCCCTTGGATGTACCTTACAGCTCAGGCATCATGTCACAAAGCATAATGCCCATTCCTATGATATCACACTTCAATTGACCTCCTAGAAATTAAACTTTGTCAGGCTCTATAATGGTTGCTTCTTTCCTCTTACTCCACTCCAAATAGCATGGCCTGGGTGCTTGAATGTACCTCTAAAATGTGGATGTAATTTACTTAATGGTGGCCTCCAAACATCATTCTTTGGTAGCTTGTCTGTGCCTCAAAGATATGGGATTAGGTAACTACTGGGTACAATCCATGTAGAATTATCTGGTGGCTCTACCATCCCACTTGTGGATCCCAAACTATTTCTTCAGATACTTAACCGTGCCTTCTGGCCTTCTCTCACTCATGGGAGATGAATACAGCATTTTGTGTGTGGTGAACTTATTCACTTCAGTGATTTCCTCTTATGGTATGACTGAGACTCCCCTTCCCCAAAGATGGTAGGTATATGAGTGTGGGACTGTACCTTCTCTCATATTATATGCTTAAGGGAAGCAATGCTGCTGAACGATGTTTAGAGCATGGCTCCAGTGATCTTGCACCTTACCCAGCATATCCATATAATTCTACATCCAACTTCCTTCCACCTATGTACTCTGAAAGGGTGCCTAGAAACCTGATGCAAATCGGAGCTCTTTGAAACATCATGCGCATGAATTGCTATATGAAAATTGCCTTAAAATAGATTACAATCATTTGAGTATGTATGAACGCCCATGTAAAGAATGTGTCATGAATTAACCAAAATTTAAGAACCATGGGCCAATTTACAAGCGGCCTGCTCCGCAGTTGCATCACTTTTTCTTTGCATGGCTTTACATGGCCTTGTAGATATGGAGTAAGGCACCGATGCACAAGTCACTGTGTTAACTTACTCTATGTCATAGAAGCGTTCCATGGGTGTTGCAGTGGGTGTTCCCATGCAACGCCAATGGATTTGATGCATTCCCAGATTTATAGGGTTTTGTAAATCTCGGAATACATCAAAAGCCTTTGCCTACCCAGGGGAGGCATAAGGGAGGTGCAACGGGGAGAAATATTATTATTTATACCAGTTTTTTTCTCTTTCTATGTGTGCTTTTATTCTGCAGTACAAATAGAAGGGGGAAACCACCTTCATTAACTTTTTTTGTGCAGGAAGGTAGGAGCCCCTTCCTGCACAAAAACAATAATCCCCGCAATGCAGTCTACCTTGCACCATTGTGTAAGGGTGGCTGGGTTGGTGCACGGCATTCCATTGTGCTCCAGTGCAGGGGGAGAGGACAAAAATACATAATTTCATAAAACTGGAAATGCATCAAAAGCCTATGCCTCCCAGGGAAGACATAAGGGAGGTACAATGAAGATACATACTTTTAGAGGTAACAGCCACTTATGAATGTTTTTGTGTAGGAAGGTGTCCCTTCCTGCAAAAAAAGCAATCATCCTTGTAACACAGACACTCTTGCACCATAGTGCAGGGGTGCCAGCATTGGTGCACCAGTGCAGGGGAAAAGGCCGGGAATGTGCTGTATCTTGAAATACGGTGCATTTCTGCCCTTTTCCAGTGGCACAGGGTGGTGCAACAAGGCACTTTCTGCACCACCCTGCACCATTGGTCTTTTAAATAAAGCCCCGAATGTCTGAAAATGGCTTTGTATTGTATGACACAGGGTTTTCACTATCCAGATGTTGGCTACTTTGAGCTGTCAAGCTGCTCAACAAATAATCCCTCAGAGGTATACAGTGCAAGGGCTCAACTTTGGTGACTGAGCCTGACTTGATTTCAGTTTATTGTCATCAGCAATATGCTATACAATATAAGATGTACTTGCTTAAAACCTTCCACACATAATATAGTTGTACACTTAACACTTAAACAGTAAAACCCTAATTCCAACGTGACACTTGAATTAACAACCAGCATGCTCAAAATTAGCAAAGCATAAAATAATCGCTTCCTCATCCAATTTGTATTCACTATGCTTGCTAGCCCCAGATGACATTACACGTACTGGTTACTCGCTTCCCAAGTATATAGAAGCACAGTAAGCATATTCTCTACATTACGTTATAGCAGGAAATTAACATACATAACAACAATGCAATTTGCAGCGTGAGTCTTGACTTGTCCTCCTGTGATATGGTTTGCTTGAATCCACTTCTATTTTTGGTACTCTTGACAGTTAACTACGCATCTCATATACATGAGGACGCAGAGTTAAAAATAATTTTATCGTTTAGCAAAACAAAGTGCTGGTGCATCTGAACTTGACCTAATATTATAGAAATTGAACAGGGGGAATAGCCAGCCTTTACAGGATTTGGTCAATGTGGTGCAAAATAGCTGAAAATACATAGGGCCTCATTCCGACCCTGGCGGTCATGGACCGCCAGGGCCGGGGACGGAGGAAGCACCGCCAACAGGCTGGCGGTGCTTCAGGGGCAATTCTGACCGCGGCGGTAAAGCCGCGGTCAGAAAAGGGAAACCGGTGGTTTCCCGCCGGTTTTCCCCTGCTCCAGGGAATCCTCCACGGCGGCGCTGCAAGCAGCGCCGCCATGGGGATTCCGACCCCCTTCCCGCCAGCCTGTTCCTGGCGGTGAGCTGGCGGGAACGGGTGTCGTGGGGCCCCTGGGGGCCCCTGCAGTGCCCATGCCACTGGCATGGGCACTGTAGGGGCCCCCTAACAGGGCCCCATTAGGATTTTCAGTGTCTGCAAAGCAGACACTGAAAATCGCGACGGGTGCCACTGCACCCATCGCACACCAGCAACTCCGCCGGCTCCATTCGGAGCCGGCTTCATCGTTGCTGGGGCTTTCCCGCTGGGCGGGCGGGCGGCCTTTTGGCGGTCGCCCGCCTGCCCAGCAGAAAAGTCAAAATGACTGCCGCAGTCATTTGACCGCAGTACGGTCTTTTGGCGGTCTCCGCCCGGCGGGCGGCGCCCGCCACCCGCCAGGGTCGGAATGACCCCCATAATGTTGTCTTTCTCACCAAAAGTGCAATCACATTATCCATCCCCTTTTGTGAACCTATCACATCTCATAAATGGGCAAATATGCAAGCCCCTTGTGCCTTCTTACACTGCTGTAGGGTCATTTTGCTTACCCTAAGGAGGCATTAAGAAGACCCCCACTGTGCGCCATATTTACAAAGTGGCGCAATGCATGCATTGTACCACTTTGTAACCCCTTGCACCAGGTATAATATATGCAAAAGGGGTGTTCCCACACAGGGATGCCCAAAAGATGGTGCAGTGAAATCTGCAAGACTTCACTGCACCATTTTTTCCATCACTTTTAATGCCTGCTCTGGGCAGGCATTAAAGTGACATGCCCATAATAACCTATGGGCCTCCCTGTGCTTTGCTGTAGTAGGGCCATAATTTATAGCACTAATCCAGCAAAGCGCCGCAATAGCATCATATATTATGACGCTATTGTGCTAACGTGTGCCATGGTGTGCTGTATAGCAAATACAGTGCTACCATGGTGACGTTAGTGGGACGCGGGGCGACGCAAGAAAGTTGCGCATCACAGTTGATGCACCACTTTCTCGTAAATGTGCCCCTAAATACTCTCTGTTTGGGAATTTAATGTGTGATTAAGTTCAGGATAAATTTGATCCTAGTAGTTTTGAAACCCTATTTCTTGTCTTAAAAGTGAGGTGGCCTGCTTCACACCACCTGATTGTAACTTGTCCATGCTTCCATGCTGCCTGAGCAAACTAAACTGGTGTCATACCAGAGTTCCCCTTGCTACAGCACTGTTAAGAGTTTTTTAAGGTGTACCAGCCAACTAGCTCTGCCCCTACTACCATAATTCCTCCTCTTCAGGATGGACTTTAAATATATTGCAGTGTTAGGAATGCTTTGCCGTTTTGGTCAGTACAACACTTGCCTCAATGCAACAATTTCCACATTGGGGATTATGGCCCTCATTCTGACCCTGGCGGTCCTAAACCGCCAGGGTCACGGGCAAC
The DNA here is from genome assembly GCF_031143425.1 of Pleurodeles waltl. Taxonomy (NCBI): domain Eukaryota; kingdom Metazoa; phylum Chordata; class Amphibia; order Caudata; family Salamandridae; genus Pleurodeles; species Pleurodeles waltl. Next base: position 455,408,048 of record NC_090450.1, read on the forward strand.
GGAAGCACCGCCAACAGGCTGGCGGTGCTTCAGTGCCCATTCTGACCGCAGCGGTAAAGCCGTGGTCAGAAAAGGGGATCTGGCGGCTTCCCGCCGGATTTCCCCTGGGCCAGAGAATCCTCCATGGCGGCGCTGCTTGCAGCGTCGCCATGGGGATTCCGACCCCCTTCCCGCCATCCTGTTCCTGGCGGTAAAACCCGCCAGGAACAGGATGGTGGGAACGGGGTCGTGGGGCCCCCTAACAGGGCCCCACAAAGATTTTCACTGTCTGCTATGCAGACAGTGAAAATCGCGACGGGTGCTACTGCACCCGTCGCACCCCTGCAACTCCGGCGGCTCCATTCGGAGCCGGCTTCCTTGTTGCAGGGGCTTTCCCGCTGGGCCGGCGGGCGATCTTCTGGCGATCGCCCGCCGGCCCAGCAGGAAAGTCAAAATGACCCCCGCGGTCTATTGACCGCAGTACGGTCTTTTGGCGGTTTCCCCCCCGCCGGGTGGTGCCCGCCGGGCTCAGAATGAGCTCCTATGTCTAATTACGAAGAATTGGCACTAAAGGAGACTTGGGCCAAGCCTTAACTAAGACCTCAAGATATTGTTTTATTTTTTTCATAATTCCCTTAGGTTGCCATTGCCCCAGAGTTCATCACTGAATAAAACAGCAACCATCGCTTTCTGCTTAGACATTTGGGCCCAAATTGATACTTTTTTATCGCCGCATTTGTGCCGCATTTTGACACAAAATCTGTGCAAACTTATAAAATACAATTGTATTTTGTAACTTTGCACCGATTTTGCATAAAAAAATGAAGCAAATGCAGCGCTAAAAAAGTATAAATATGGGCCTTGAAGTGTTATACGTATGGCACACAGCCTACTTTCTTTTTCAATCCAAGCACTCCCTTAAAACTTGTGATTAAAATAAGATACACATTCTGGGGCTCATTTACAAGCCCCTAGTACCACTGGAGAGTCACTTACAGCGACGATCCTGTGGTGCTGTGCCCTTTTCCATATTTACAAAGTGGTATTAATCCACTTTGAGTGGTATAATTCCACCTTTTAATTATGGGCCTCCAACACAGTTTTCCATGACAGAGGGGCATGCAATGTGTGTTGCTGTTGGCGTTTCCACCACTACCCATCTCTTTTGACACTACCCCAGATTTATGAGAAATCATAAACCTGAGGGAGTGCCAAAAACTAACGCCACCCCATGGGGCAGCGTTAGAGTGGCGCTACAGGGAGAAATACTTCTATATCTCTTCGTTTCTGCAGCACACATTGAAAGAGAAAACGTCATTAATGATTGTTTATTTGCAGGAAGGTGTCACTTCACGCACATAAACGATCATTAAATAATGATGATTTGCTACTTCTGTGTGTGCAGCATTCCTCAGCACACATAGAAGTAACAAGCCACCTTATTGATTGTTTATGTGCAGGAAGGGACACGTTCCTGCACATAAACAATCAGTTCCTGCAATGCTGCCTTTAGTTCAATGAAAGTAAGATAAAATGGGGACTTCTTACTACTATAACTGATAACAGATCATATACATGAGAACAGCTTGGTCAGCTGTTCCAGTTAGTGACCTAAAAAGAGCTTGGGCCGTAGTTAGAGTACTTTTAGCATCCACCCCTCCTTTGATGTCTGTTGAGCAAAACTTTACAAAAAATATTCTCGATCCCATCCGATAGTATGATGGATTACCACAACTACCTTTCTTGTTTAGCGGTATAATAATTTCTGTGCATCATTAGGAGTGTATAATATCCCTCGCTGCACGAGCATTGAAGACCTATGAGTGCAGTCTTCAGAGTAAAATTTTGGGGAGTTTTGTATTACAGTTCATTCAAAGTGTATGCAACATAGAAAAAAAATGAAGGCAAGTGAAACAGGAATAAAGGAAATTAATCAAGGGGGTCGTAAAGTCATGAGGGAAAAAGGAGAAACATTTAATGAGCAACAGTGGTGCAAAATATATTGATGTGAAATATTTAAATCACAAAACCTAGATCAATATCAAATGTCAACATGGAATCCTTGGAGGGGAGCAAATGCCCTAAATTAAATTTACTGGCAAAGGTCTGTGGTTGGCCTGAATGTGGCTTTAGTAAGGGTCAGTAATGGATTTAACTTCTTATCCTAAAGAAATCTTAGCTTGATCCAGTTTCAGCGATTTAAACCAGGATGCTGCTCCAGGCTGATTTAAAGGGCCTGATTTACGAGGCCCGAGTAGCACACTGCGCCACCGGAGCGTAATTTTTTTGCCGCTCCGGTGTCGCAGCGTGCCAGCCCATATTTACAAGGCCACACAAAGCCACCTTGCAAGGCTTTTCATGACCTTATAAATATGGACCCCTTCACGCAGAACACTGTGTGATAGGGGCGTTCCATGGGTGTTGCTTGACGTGCTCCCACACAACTATGGAACCTGAAGAAATCGAATGTATTCCCAGATTTACAAGTCTGGGAATGCATCAGATTACTATGCCACCTCAGGGATGCGGTAAGAATGATGCAACAGGGAGAAATATTTTTCACATGCGCTGCTCTCTCGACATGCTGTCATCTACTCTGTGGGCTTTAACCACGCCCATCTCATGCCCATCACTTTCATTCGTTCCTTGGCCTGCCTTTCAAAATTTCCTTGATTTTGAAGGTAAATGCTTTACATTTATCCCGCCTTAAGGCTGTTTTGTACCACCCTGGAGACTAACCCTGTTACTAGGATTATTGCATGATCGTCCATCTACCATAGTGCGGTGGACTACTTTTTTATTTTGCCTCTTTGTGCTCTGTGGGCGTATCTTGTTTCTTACACAGCCTTGTTTTTGGGCATGCCACTGTTTCCTTGTGGTGTCAGCGCCCAAAGGCTGCAAGCTGGGGGGGGGTTATTTTTTTTTTTGTAGTTTCATGTAGGGCGAACTCGTTCGGAGGAGCTCTTTACATGAGTACCACTTACGTACAAGTTTAGCAGTTGAAAAATATACAAACTGGTGTATTTTAAACAAAAAAATACAGAAATCCTCAATGTGGCTCTCCCGTTACATGCAGAGAGCCGATACTACAGTGTTCACTGCACTAGGGAAACTCACCCTGTAGTGCTTTACAGGGTATTTCTTTTATAAAACTGTTTTGTTAATTACTCACGGTGTGGTGATCCTACTACAAATGGACCACCACCAAGACGTTCAGCATGATGCACTCTTTCTCTGTAGGTGATCTCTGGGTCCCCACACTGGGGTGGTGGGGAGGGCAAAATAATAACCAATCCCTCCATTCAGTGTCTTTTTAAGCTCTCTCATGGCTGGAACTTTTGTTTTAAAACTCGGACTAGTTTGTGTTTTAAGGGCCTTGTCTGTAATATTATTCCAGTAGCCCTGAAAATGTTTATTCCTCTTTGCCCTTCAGGGGCTAAATATGTGGTCACACTGTGTTACATTCTGCCATTTTGTTTTTATGTGGTTATGCTCGCTAGGGGCTGACCATATGGTTAAATGACAATGTTTCTTACAATTGGTATTTTTATTGTGGTATCCTCTAGGGGCTGTTCTGAGCATTGCAGTCAAGATGCTACAATATTTGCTGCACTGGACACGCCGTGCTCTTTCTGTCTAAGTCACCTTAGGACCCCACACTAGGTTGGGAGGGACCCCAAAATAATAATAATCTCTCCCATCACTGAATGATTTTTTAAGCTGTCTCATGGCTGGAACGTTTGTTTTACAGCTGTGAGTAGTTTGTGTTTTAAGGGCCTTGCTTGTAATTATATTCTACTAGGCCTGCTAGGTCTGGAAATGTGTAATGCACTATGCCCTCTATGGGCTGAATATATGGTTACACTGCATTGCTTTCTGCCATTTTCTTTTCATGTGGTTATGCCCTTTAGGAGCTGACTATATGGTTACCTGGCCTTGTAAATGTGGCAGCACAGTGCCACTGGAGCATCACAAACAGTGACGCTCTAGCAGCACTAGAGCCTTGTAAATCTGGCCCTAGGTGTCTTCTCTCTTTCTCTTTCTTAAACACCAAAGCTGATTCTGAAGTGCCACTGGGTGAATCTTGTAATTATGAAAGAAAATCCAGAATTATATTGACGGGTGAACCAAATCAATTCATAAAACATCCAGGTAGCCTACATTCCCACTTTTACTATATTATTGTGCACTTTTTCTTTGTAAAAAAAATGGGCCATGTGCAAACAAAATGTTCTTACATTATTTACAATTAAAACTCAACACACTTCAGGACAGATTCATGGTTACGGGGCTGATGCCAGACTTCTAACTCCACCCATCTCTAACCAGTTCTGCCCAGTTCACATCAAATGTTTTCCACCATCTTCTACTGTGAATATCCAAGGATGTTTCAGAGAAGAATGGAATCAGAGATTGAAGTGTACTCACTGCTTAGAATCCCAGGCAATTCTGTGTTATTCACTTAAAATTGGCAGCTGCTCCCCTCATCTCCTGAACATCATTTGCACATAATTTGTGATATCTCATATCTTGCAGAACCCTAAAGCCTAAATATGACTTGGTATTTGGTCTTTTGGGGCTATATTGTGTAATTCTATCAATCAATAAACCCTAGCTCCAAAAGTAATTGAAGTCACAGTAATGTGAAAGAGACATTATTCGTACAGCACAATTAACAGAGTCCAGACCTGATGTTAAACTGACATATGCTTTAAACTGTGAGAACGATTTATCTTTTTCCACAGTTTCAATGTTTGTTCCCTAGGCAACAGGACAGGCTATCGTGTGCTACTACCATTTTCATACGGCGTGCCAGCTGTTAGTATTTTGACAACACTTCAGGACTTTTAAGTATTGTGATATGGAATCGGTCAAGGCACACAGTAGTACTGTCCTCGAAAAACAACATCATGTGGCATTATTCTATGCTATGCAGCAGTCACAAAGACCCCGATTTGCAAAATCAGAGTCTTTGTGACTGCAAAATAGCTTTTGGATATGTTCAAAACCCAAACTGCAATTCAGGAACTTCAAATCGCAAAACATGTTTGAGACTACATACTGAATCGCAAAATGAAGGTGTTTAAGGTTTCTCTTCCAATTTACAATTTCTAGTGGATTGTATGAATTGTTTGGGACCACAATTGCTGTTGCAGGTCATTTATAGGTTATCACACCACAAAGGACGTGGTAACCCACTCGCAAACAGGAAGGGGTATTTTTTTTTTAAGTAGGCAGTGGTTCCTGGTGTAGCGTCTTCCCCAGCCCGGGTACTCGCAAAGACTAGGCCACACAGGGAGCTGTATATCACACGTCTTCATACCTCTGCATGTAGCTGTGAACTCAAACATTCTAAACCAAGCTTTCATTCCATTCCATTCTGGCGATTACATCACTTATACGTAGTGGCGTAACAAAGCCCCTGTAGCCCTGCTCTGCACGGGGGCCCTAGCTCCTGGGAGCCCCCTCAGCACTGTACAAGGGTGGCAGGTCCCTGACTGGGTCCAGGGGGAGGCGGCCCCTACAGGTACTTTGCAGGGGAGCCCTCTTAAGTTTTGTTACGCCACTGCTGATAAGGAGTACACTGGAACTCAGAAAAGTTCTGTTCTAAATCATGCAAGACACTAGGGGGCACATTTAAGTAAAGCGGCGCTGCACACAGTGCAGCACCACTTTCTTGCACCCCTTAGCGCCCCCCCTAATGCCACCATGTGTGCGCCATGTTTAAAATACGGTGCACCATGGCGGTAGTTAGGGGACTAGCATCATAATGTTTTATGCTAGTCCGGCACTTTGCAGGATTAATGCCAAAAATGTTGATGCTAATCCTGCAAAGCACCCAGAGACCCACTGTAACCAATGGAAGCCTTCTTTTAACGCCTGCTCATAGCAGGCATTTAAAGTGCTGAAATGGATGACGCAAACAAATCTCTTCGATTTCTTTGCTCCATTGTTTTGGCACCCCCTAACGGGGAACATCCTCTTTGCATACATTATGCTTGGTGTAGGCATAATGTACTGCAAAGGGTTACAAAGGCAGGATTAGTGCCATAAATAATGGCACAAATCCTGCAAAGTAAAGGGATCCATTGAAAGTAATGGGCGAATCATTTTAACTCCTGCTCTGAGCAGGCGTTAAAAATGACGCTAAAAATGGTGCAGTGAAATGGTGTAAATTTCACTGCACCATTTTCACAGGCCTCCCACCGCTGGAATGCCCCCCTTGCATATTTTATGCCTTGCGCAGGTACAACGTGGCACAAGGGGTCGCAAAGTGGCGCAATGCAAGCATTGTGCCAGTTTGTAAATATAGTGAAGGAGAATGGCCTCCTTAACGCCACATTAGCATAAATAAATTATGCTAGTGTGGCGCTAAGAGGCGTTAGGATCTTGTAAATCTGGCCCTAAGTCTCTTTTACCTAAACAAATCAATATATGTGGCAAATTTTGTAAAATATCTGCCACTTTCTTCAAGTTCTAACTGATGATAATCTTTATTCAAATCAAGTCGAGAGAAGATTTTGGCACCATTTAATTGTGTGATCATGTCAGCAATGTGCTGCCCTGGATGTTGCCCTTGTTCAATTGCTTTATTCTCCTGTGCATGCCAATGCATATGCACACAGCTCCTTTATGGTCCTTTTTAGGCACTACTACTGTGGGAGAAACCCCTGGCATTGGACCAGTGGAACATTCAATAATGTCATACTTATGTAATGATTCAGGTTCTTTTTCACCAGCTTCTAGTAAATGAAAAGCAACTCATCTATGTCTCTGAGTGTAGGAAGTTGGCTCTGTATATACCATCTCAAAGTGAGACATAGTGTGCACAGAGCCCAAGGGTTCCCCTTAGAGGTTGATAGTGGCACAATTAGATAATACTAATGCTCTACTGTATTTTGGGGTAGTGTGGTCAAGCAGTAGGCTTATCAGCACTATTTGGTATCTGATAATTGTCTTTAACTACGCTTTGTAAGCCTGGTTATATCCACCTTCAGTATTAATGCCCCATACAATGTATAACTTTATTTTGGGTGGCAGCGCTGTACCTTTTTGTATGATCTTGGTCGCAGCTTATTGACCAATGTGTAGATTTCTTAATGAAGCTTTCTTTCCATTCACATGCTTCACACTAGCTGGAGTTGCACTTTGACTCCACATACACCAACCATCGACTCAGCACTTTGATGAAGGCACATGTGGCATGCACAAGCAGTTTGCTTGGACCATGGCATACTATCCAGGAGAACACTTTCTTCTTCAGGTTACTTATCCCCTATCTCATCGCCAGTTGAAGCGTCTTCACCAGCCTGGATCCTCACCAATGACTAGGCCACACACGGAGCGATAAATCACACGTCCTTATTCCTCTGCATGTACCTGTAAACTCAAACATTTTAAACCAAACTTTCATTACATTACACTGTGACCCTCAATTAATTGGAATTCTGTGAACCAACATGTGTGAATATATGTTGGCTCACAAAAAAACAATGCATTTAGTAAAAGTTGGTGTTGAAATTGCAACCTCTTTTACTGGATGCTTTGTACGAACATAAGGCCCATAAAGTTTTAGATCACCACCATGGACTGAAGACTGCTTAGTAGCTCTCAATCCACTACACTGGGAAAAGGTACTGAGTTCCAACTAAAAATTATAGGAAAATGCTGAGGGAGATGAATTTCCTTACACAGAGGATGGCTTTTTCAAAAGAAAAGATGCATGCATAGGCCAGATATCCCAGATTGCCCAAATATTTGTTTCCGTCCCCCACAATATTTTTTCACATGGAGCTTCCCAGTTACCCTATTTCATTGTTGTTAAGCAGGCTTCATTCATACCTTTCTTTAAATCTCCACTGAAAATAATATGAAACTAGAATAGTACTACGAAAACAGTAGTATGGTGATTCAGAAATACTAAGGAACGACTTCCCAGAAATCGGAGAGGAGTGTTCCCAATACAGAGAATTCTAGCGTGCACTCAAAGGAAATATTTCATAAAGTGTGATTTTATCTTCTTTAATCCATATTTCACATGCATGTTTAATATCACCTTTCTACTTTTTTAAATTTGTATTTAAGTCAGGGCTGATTGCAATTCTGCAATGGATCGGTGGTGGTTATATATATTTTTTTGAAGTTATTGAATTTTATATACCTCTACAGGCTTTTAAACACATCATGGTTTCCTCTACGGAAAACAGGCTACTTTTAGAAAACAAATTGTTGTATTTAAACACAATCACAGATGTGGAGGTCTCCTCAGCCTACAGGCCACTATCCCTGTTAAAAAGAGAAAACATTCCTCTTGAATACACACCATGGGACCCCACTGTTGTGTACTCTGCCAAAGATTCATAAGGATCCACAAAACCCACCAGATCGACCTATTATCTCTGGAATCAACTCAATATTAAAACCTTTGGCTAAATATATGGATGTGTTTCTTAAACCTTTGATCCTCAGAATACCAAGCTATCTGAAGGACACCACAGATGTGTTAAACTAATTGAAACGAATCGCTTTTGAACCAAATCTGGATCTTCCTGTAACCCGGTACAGCATAAATCTACTTACCAATATTCCACAAGACAAAGGTTTGGTAGCTGGGGCAATCTTTCTGAAAACAAGGCAGAATCCTCACGAAATACCATCATGATTTATACATGAAATGGGTAACATATGTTTAAAAAGGAACTTTTTCTATTTTAACAGGAACTTCTACCTACAAATTAAGGGAACTGCGATGGGATTTCCCCTTTGCTCCAGAATTTTTGATTATGTTCATGGCCATGTTTGAAGAAAAATGGATTTATGAAGAAACCCCTTACAAAAATAACATCATAACATGGAAGCTTTTTTTGATAAGATTACATTTTTCTGGTCTGGAGGGGTGAAGAAAATGATCTTCATCAGTTAGTGGAATGACAGACATCAAATTCACATTACATTGGGTATAGAACTAATAAACTTTCTAACTATAAAACATGAGGGAGACTAGATGTTTACTACTTTATATACAAAAGCAACTGACAGGAACACCTTCCTCCAGTGCTCCAGCCATCACCAGTGAAACCTTAAGGATAATTTACCATACAGTCAATTTTTATGAATTTGAAGAAACTGTTAAAAAAAAAAAGGATTTCTTTATGCAGTGCACAACAGTTGATTTTGAAACTCAGAGCCCAAAACTATCCATACAAGTTATTGAAAAGGGCTATGAAATCTGCATGGTATACACCTACAGAAGTGCTATTGGAGACTGTTGAAAAAGGAACATTAACTCGATTAGTATGTATCACCACCTTCAGCTGTAATACATCAGCAGTAAAGAACGTCATACAAAAACATTGGAGAATTGTCTCAGCCCTGGAACCCTTTAAGGAAATGCCACTATTTGTCCTGAAACAAAATAGAAATTTGAGGGACAGACTGGTCCACTCTAACACAGAAAGACAGAAACCACTAAATGCTTTGCGTAACATACTAGGGTTACCACCAATCCTTGGTCACAGAAGATGCGGAAACCGCCATGCATGTGAATCTACTATAGAAGGAATTAATTAACTTACAATGATATACTAGTCAAGCATAATAAATTTACCAACTGTAGATCGAAAAACTTTATTTATTGTATTATATACCCATGCAAGAAGGCATATATTGGTCAAACGAGTCATAAAGTACGACATAGGATAGGTCAGCACAAATAAGGAATCAGGTGTCGCCACGTCAGCCCACTTGGTTCAACACTTTATGGAACCAAGTCACACAATTAATGACCTAAAATGGACAATTATAAGTAAGATAGAATCAAGCAGCGACAGGTCCTTACTGAGATTAGAACAGCAGAAGCCAACCTGAATGTGATGTCTGAAAAAGGCAATGTGTATTGACTCTAGCCCTGCCTGGTTGGTCTCAACGTAAGTATAATATGCTTTTCCAGGTCCTCTGTAAAAAGATTCACCTACGCCGCATGTATTCTTGATTTTTTGAGGGTAATACCAAGGAGAGCATGAGCCCCTCTATCTCGTACAACTAAAGAAAACAAGAGTCCAACTATCTAGTCATACGTCCTATAGTGATATGTAGGTGGATCTGCCCAATAGCCCATGACTTATAGAAGTAAAATGGTTATGTGAATCATGACTCAAGGACTCCACATATTTTAAAAAACACCCAGAGGTACCACACTATGGGGGTCATTCTGACCCTGGCGGTCTTTGACCGCCAGGGCGGAGGACCGCGGGAGCACCGCCGACAGGCCGGCGGTGCTCCAATGGGGATTCCGACCGCGGCGGTAAAGCCGCGGTCGGACCGGCACCACTGGCGGGGTCCCGCCAGTGTACCGCGGCCCCATTGAATCCTCCGCGGCGGCGCAGCTTGCTGCACCGCCGCGGGGATTCCGACCCCCCCTACCGCCATCCAGATCCCGGCGGTCGGACCGCCGAGATCCGGATGGCGGTAGGGGGGGTCGCGGGGCCCCTGGGGGCCCCTGCAGTGCCCATGCCACTGGCATGGGCATTGCAGGGGCCCCCATAAGAGGGCCCCTACATGTATTTCACTGTCTGCTGCGCAGACAGTGAAATACGCGACGGGTGCAACTGCACCCGTCGCACGGCTTCCACTCCGCCGGCTCGATTCCGAGCCGGCTTCATCGTGGAAGCCTCTTTCCCGCTGGGCTGGCTGGCGGTCTGAAGGCGACCGCCCGCCAGCCCAGCGGGAAAGTCAGAATTACCGCCGCGGTCTTTCGACCGCGGAACGGTAACCTGACGGCGGGACTTTGGCGGGCGGCCTCCGCCGCCCGCCAAGGTCAGAATGACCCCCTATGTATGCAATCCATCAACCCTTTACGTTACCAGGCCCCCTCAGAGAAAATAGTTGTGAATAACATTGGTATTTATTTAGTTATTTGACTAAATGGATTCAACTCATGTTTGGTGACATGGTTTTAGTAATTTATGGTGTAATATATGACAGAGAACCATGTGGAAGTGCATGTCTCAACAGCACCACACCATGCAGCAAGACACTACACAGCTAATACCCACATGACATCTCAAATGTCTTCTCATTCAAAACAGAGCATGACGGCTGAGCCAAGCATGCCGAGCTCTATGTGGAAAAAGCATTGGTAGCAAGCAAGACACATAAACAGCACATCAACCTCTGTGCAGCAACAGAAACTATGAGAAGTGAGGAACAAAGAGTAGCCTTGAAAGAAATCACAACTAGGCAACATTGCCAATTTTTAACGGTAGTCCGTTGGTGAAAATGCTTTAGAGTGTAAAGTATCTTGGGTGTCTGTAATAGCATTTTGGATTCATTTTTATAACTCATTATGTTCCTCTAAGGCTTACCCCAGATCTTATGAAGGTATGCTTGAAGAAAAACAGTTTTGCTGTTATCGAAGTCACTAATGCAGTGATCTCCCGGTCTTATGGATGTTCTCTTTTGCATGTAAAGAAGCCTGGCACACCATTTAAATACTTAATACAATCAGGAGTATTCCAATAGGATGCAATCAGTCTTAGTGCACTACCTGTAACATCCACCTTGCAATATCTTGTAATAAATTGGGCAATATATGAACTATCCTGCATGAAAAATAAAATGCTGGCACAGGACAATTGACATGAACATGGGTACACCACAAGATAAGCCTGGATAAAAACTATTTTTTCACCAAAACTATTTTTTCGCTACATGTCACGAGGGTGTGCCTGCATCAATGGTCCTACCTCTCCTACTAATGTTGTGGGTGTTCTTAATGTGTTCTTTGTGTATCTAGATATATCTGTGGTCTCCCCTGTCTTTTTATTTATAATAGTCAAGATGACAAAATGGTGATATGCCCTGATAATGATCTCTTTTTAAATTGGATCCTATACATGGAGGGGTTGTTGAAACAGATATGCTAATTAGACATTATTAATTAATGTTTATGTGTTTTGATTAACAAAAAGTTACAAGAAAATTAAATGTAGAGAAATTCATATGCAAGTTTGAAAATGTGCCCACGAAGAGTGGCTGTCAATGTCCCCGAATTATATTAAAAGTGACAAAAAATGTGTGAAATAATGAAAATGTGTAATAATAATGTAGTAGTATGTCATATTAAGAAGTATAACCTATGTTTTGCATTATATTGTGGAGTTAACTTAGCCGGAGTTGTGGCCTAGTTGCCAGGCCTCTTGTGGAAGCCGAATTACTAGCGCACTGTAGAGAAGCTGATGCGTTAAACTAACCCTGAACCGCTTTGAAAATCTGCTTAGCTAGTATTTTTTGCAATGTACCAACGGACAGGACATGATGGAACTAGACATGTAACAAATTTGGTGTAAGACAGACTCAATGTACTTTTCCATGACTCGAACAGTAGAAACACTGACTGGAGAAGAAGATGCAACATTTTCGATACCCGATGAGCCAGATGATGAGGACATCGTACAGTGAACCAATCAATGATCTAAGAACGGCGTAATATTAGAATTCATAGATTTGCAAAATTAATATTATTGGGTAGAGTCATATCTGAAGACTAATTGACCAATTAGGAATCAGGGGGTGGACTGGAAAACTTTAATAAAAAGTCATGACAAGGGCCAAAAACTTCAGATGTTAGGGGCAGACGTTCAGTATTGGGGAGAAGAGATGCAAGATTCTGTCATTGGGCTCATGCTCTTGAGAGACTGATGTGTTGCTGATCTGTTGATGACCTGAAGACAAAGACTGACTTAGTTGCTGATCCATTCCATGGATAGGTAGCTATGACTATGGGGCTCATTATGAACACGGCGGGAAACCCCGCCGTGTTCATGCTGAAGGTCTTTTCATAGACCGCCAGCCCCCTTGAGACCCCGGTGGCCGCATTACGAACATTCTGCTGGGCTGGCGGGTGGAAACAGTGTTTCCGCCCACTGGCCCAGCAGAATGCAGGGCCGGGACATTGCCGACCGCTCCATATGGAGCTGTCGTCAATGCCTCAGTGCAGCGGGTGCAGATCACTGCCCGTAAATTGGGCAGTGACCTGAGTGATGGGGCACTGCATGGGGGCACTTGCACTGCCCATGCCAAGTGCATGGGGAGTGCAGGAGCCCCCAGAGGGGCCCCTGAACACCCGTTCCGCCAGCCTTTCTGGTGGTGGAGGGTCACCACAGGCGGCCCTCCCTGTGTTTATAATATGACGGTTCAGACCGCCATGCCGATGGCGGTCTTTTCCGCCACCGCCGGATTCATAATGAGCCTCTATGTGACTGATTCATTTTGTGCCTTTCTTTCTAGCTACCAACTGCACTGTTTTTTATAGCTTTCTCTTAGCTAGATGTTTTCTAAATTCATGTTTTAAATTATTTTCGCATGAAGTCCCACATGCCAATACTAATCTGGGTTAGGTAGGGTTCCTATGGGTGACTTTACAGTGACAAACAATTGATTAAATGATTGCTGAACTCTGCTATAAAAGTTGACATATTAATCTTTGTTAGCTTATGCTGAAGCATTAGAGCATATGCTTTCTCAAGTTCTGATTAGATTATGTTATTCGTAGTCACTAATGAACTAATTCTGAGCTAATTGAATAAAGTTTGAATTAATCCAATGGTTTAGAGTTGTAACTAATAGGGAAATAAAAATTGATAAAATGTTTGTTTAGTAGTGGTTATTCATGAAATGATGATATATTGTCTAATGATTAATGGTTCTCTTAGTGGTTATTGATTGGTTATATTGAATATTGATAACATTAGTCACTACATGGCTAGGATACTTCATGCGATCCATCGGCCTATACGCGTCCCCTTGTAAGTTTACTTACTAAGGACCAGGCGCGCTAGCAGTTTTTGTTAGCAGCTTGATGGTTAGTTTCCTTGGAGAACTACTTATGTGATGATTAATGGTTATGGTGGTAGTTTGAGTTAGGGTTAGTTGTTCATTTTATGAGGTTGGAATTTTGTTTTCTTGTAATGGCAGTAGTAGCAAAGGTGATGTCCCCTTAAGCCCAGAAATGACTTTCCCATATCCTGGATCCCGCTAGTGAAGTTGAGCATGTTCTTGGGGTATTTGTGTTAGTGTGAAAGTGGTAGGTTGAGCTTGCAAAGGCTTAAGCAGACGACAGGTGAATTAGGATGTATGTGAGGGAGGTAGGGAGTTTGCGTACTCCAGCTGAGGTTTAGTAGGAGTGTGCGTACTCCGCAGTATGAGAGTAGGGAAGTCGTCAAACTTCATATGTGTGTGGCGCTTTGTGCTCAAAAAATTTCCACGTGGTTGTTGGTGATGTACGGACCCTGCATGGTCTAAGACTCCGGAATAAATTGACAAGTGTATGAGACACTTGGTTATATGTTGTAATCTGTCTAGTTGAGTAGGTTGATAGGGCGTGGTCAACAAGTCGGTGTGTGAGTTAAGTGAGTAAGAGAAATTTTTCGACTGAGATTTGGCGAGTCCTATGTGCACCAGGACAGACCCATGGATCAGTTGAGAGTGAAATTTGCGGGTCGAATTTTGCTTGCGAATGTGGGTGACTGAGAAAGAGGAATATCTTCATGATGAAAGGGCCATCAGTGAAAATTTGTAAGGTCTCTGAAGCGATTGTGTACCTTCCTGTAGTAAACCGGCAGGTTTGTTTTTGGTTATTGGTTTTGGTTAGTGCTCATATTAATTTTTGCATTAGTTTCGTGTGAATTGAAGATTAGGAGGACAAGCCGCAAGACTTTGTCAGCCGCAGTGTGTGAGTGTGACGTCAGAGTGAGCCACGTTGGGATAGGTTGGTTAGTAAGAAGAGTCGCGAGCGGATTGGCAGCCGCCTGTAAGAGGCAATTGGTTGAGTATGCGGGTGAAAGGAATCTTGGAAGTAAAAGTGATTTCCTTATTGAATCGAGTACACAAAAGATAGTAAAGATGACGTTTTTCAAGCGTTCAGGAGTGCCATGAAGAGTAATAGTTACATTAAGGTGACGGTTGAGGAGCCTACCCCACTGGAAAATTCTCCGGCATTTATTGTGATGGAGAAACAGGGAGCTTGGAACGTTCAATTTGAGAATTTTGGATCAGTTACGAATGACATTATATGAGACTAAGCCACTTCCGAGACCAGTACAGTTTGAGGCTTTAGCAGTTTGGGAGCTCATAGCCAAACAGCAGCAAGAAATGAATTTACAGAGGAGAATAAGGAAGGTAGAGAAGTCCTTAGCAGAGGCAAGATGGGACTGGGAACAGAAGAAGTGGAGAATGGCGACATTACAGGGTGTTAGGTTATTCACTGCTATTGCAGCGGAAGATGAGTCAGAAGAGAAAGAGGATACTAGCAAGAGTGATAAGAGGTCATCAGGGGTAAGAAGAAAAAAAAGACTTATGTAGAAGAGGACGATTCAGATGTCGGGGATCTTATTACTCAGGTACTGAGGGACAGACATCCACCATATGCGGTGTGGGAAGAGGACCCAAGTACTAGTTCTGCTCCAACTGCCCCAGTTCAAGTGTTGGGGATAGTGGGACCAGTGCAGACAGATAATGGACAGGTGCAAGGGGTAGTGCGGAGTATTCCTAATGCAGTGACTACTTCGGTGGTCCAAGCGCAGATGCACCCACCACCAGTACAAAGAATTTATCCAGACGTACAGATTCTTGAGACAACTTCGAACTTAGTGGTTCCTACGGAGCAGGTGGTTCCAAAACCAGTGCTAGTTCAGACTGAGCCAACACCAATGTTGTTGCCTCAGGCACCGCCACAGGGTTTGCTGAAGTTCACAAGAATGGCAAGGACAAAGACAGATGTGACACCAGTGATGAATCAGAGTATGGGAGAAGTCCTTCCACAAAATGTGAGTGTCAGAGCAGCACCAGATGCAATATCGCTGCTGATTATTGTTGGTCCAGCAGTACTATTGTTCGCGCAAAATAAGCCAATTGTAGGAGAACAGGATGAAATGTCACAAACCCTCGTGAGGAGGGGAGTGGGAGATAATGTGGAGGTAATATCATCTATGGGTCAGACCTTTGATTGATCTAGGCCGTTAATGGACCTTAGTCAACTTGTTGCGCTTCCAGATGCGGTAAATGGCCCGAGTGTAAATCAGAGCTTGAAGCTTTTGATGCCGCAAACTTCAGGGGCAGTGGTACAGTAGGTGCCAATGCCGAATGCAAGTAACGTCTCATTACAGGGACTGACAGCACAGCGGTTGAATGAGTGGTTGCCTAGTTGAAATACTTCTCAAAATACTTCCAAGGGTGAAGAGCAGATTAATCGTGTAAGGCTGGCTACAGAAATAACTAAATGGGAGTGAATAGGTTAGAATCCTATACAGAAGAAGAGCTGAGGTACTTGTGTCCGAGAATTACGAAAGAAGTGGGCAAGATACATCAGAAATTGGCAGACTTGGCAGATAAACATGACATAGAAATTGAGAAAACAAAGCATTTGAAAAGTAGTTACAGATTAGATTTTGAACACCTGAGGTCAGCAGGGATGAAAGCGCATCTCAAGGAGTTATTACTGTTAGGGTTTGTACACAGCAAAGAGCATGTCCCCTCTCACTGCACTAGTGGGTTCTGTAATAGCTCCCTTTTAAACTTACTATTGAAAGCCTTTCTTGTTATCTCACCTTCCCCCCCCCTAGGCTTCTGTGTATGTTGTTTAATGTGCTGTTTTGTTTACACATTGGGCCTTGCTTTTACCAAGGCTTCTTTAAAATACTCCTCCCTAGGCCATGTGTTAATCCAACTCATTTGTATAATAACTGAAACTCTGCACACCTTTCAAGAACATGTGCAGCATGTGAGGACCACACCCAGCTCTTCAAACCACACCCAGCTCTGCACACCTTCCAAGAACATGTGCAGCATGTGAGGACCACACCCAGCCCTTCAAACCACACCCAGCCCTGTCTATAAAAGGCATCCCCCGAGCCTCACCCAGTGCTTGTGCTCGTCTACCTCCCGCTTACCTGAGAACAGATCCCTCGGCGCTGGCACTCCTGCTCTTTACAGACTTTCATTGACTTTAATGGGCGCAGCTTCTGGCTCTTCCTTCTTCCGGTTTCCGGTTCCTCCTTGCTTCAGCCTCTCTCCTATGAGTAACCTGCAAAAGAGAAAGAAGACAAGGTTAGACTGATCAGTATCTCTTGCCAGCAACAAGTAAGTGCAAAACCTTTTATTACCTGAAAGAACTTTGACAACAATTTCTGGATTCGTGTATAGACAATTTGAAACGAAATACCTTCCACGAACATTGTGATTCAAACTCTTTGTTACAAGAATATTTTTGCAGAACTTTGTGAAGCAAACATTGTTTTTTCTCATGGAACTTTTAAGAATCGAACAGTGGAAACCATTAACAGCAAGGCAAACAGTAAATCACGGACTTGCACAAATTACAAACTGTATTTTGATGTAAAAGTACAGTATTTGTTTTATAAAAGATTCTGGAAATATGGGAAAAGTGAGTCTGCTATTGGGAATTTAGGCTTTAGTTATATTATGATGAATGTTTGATATTGGTAATTCTGATAACGGTATTTGTTTAATGTTTTAGAAGCTTTACAGTAATAGAAAACACATCCCAGAGCAGTAACACATTCCAAACCTGGAAACTAGAGACCAGGATCCAAGAGGTACTTTTAGAAGAGAATTTCTAATAAATAAAGGTATAGTCAGGAACCCATTTAGGAATAGGTTGCACTTATCTGTTCTTTGTTTATGTTTCATTAGGCACCAGTTTCTACAGAAGTCAGAAAGGGCCGCAGATTTGTGCAGCACTTCAACAGTGGAAACGCAAGAACGGTGTTGTCTCTTTTTTTATTTTATCCACTTCCCCCCTTCCCTTGAGCTTCTGTTCTTAGTGCACTGTTTTAAAAACTAGTGTGCTGGAACAAGCAGTTTCAGGGTGGGGTCGGATTGTCTTCAACCTCCATCAGAACAGAACAAGAACTCAGGTGAGCTGGGCTTTGACAGAAGCACAAGCCTTAAAAAATTTCAGTTCTGGTGGATGATGAATACCGGGGAAGAAATAGAGGGCATTGACGTCACGGATATGGCGCAGGCCCTAAATGAGGACTTGGCTCATAATGAATCAGTGTCTGGCATCTTGCAACATATGCAAGAGGAAATAGAGAGATTAAAGATGGAGAATACCTCTTTAAAACAGGATTTAAGCAGGTATAAATTTAGGGGATCTCAGTGGAACACAGCTTCTACGCCTTTGTTTAAAACCTCCTCAGAGACAGGGGCGCCATCAAAACATACAACTTTGCCTTCCCCAGTTGAGGTTACTGTTAATGTTCCTAATGTTGTGCCCTTAGCAGCACCTGAACGTTTTCATGGAGATAGTAACAAATTCCATGTTTTTATCAATCAATGTCAATTACACTTCATTTGTAAGCCACAACAGTTCCCTACTGATGATACGAAAGTGGCATTCGTCTTGTCTTATTTGGGTGTCACAGCAGCCAATTGGTCAATTCCTTTCGTGGATAGAGATGATCCAATCCTCCATAATTGGAATCAATTTAAACGTACCATGACCAGCCTTTTTGCAAAACACACTTTCATGCAGGCAAGTGATAATGAGCTTTTAAATCTTAAACAAGGTAACAAGGATTTATTGACCTATCTCACTAGTTTTAATCGTTTACTCACCGAGACACACTGGCCAGAAGAAAAGCGTGTCTCCTTTTTTTATAAAGGTTTGAGAGACGAGTTAAAAGACGCGCTGGCTCATATCGTTGATTTGCCAAAAGACTATTCGGACTTTGTAGATTTAGTTGTGAAATTAGAACATAGACTAGGAGAAAGAAAGGGAGATAAATACAAACTGGAATCACGGTTAACTTTTATTAGACACGAGAAGAAAGACACAGATAATAAACTCCCTGAACCAGAGCCTATGCAAATAGGGACACTCAGAGGTCCACTCACATCAGAGGAAAAAGAAAGAAGGAGAAAATTTCAATTATGTTTATATTGTGGCAGGGCAGGTCACTTTGCCAGAGAATGTCCAGTAAAGCCTAAAACTCCACGAAAGGGTGCTGTTTCCTCCACCTCCTCAACTGAATCGGGAAACGATTAAGCTCGACAAGGGGAGAGGTTACTTGTTCGAGAAAACATCTTAATCAAACCTCTAATGCTGCAGCCTTCAGGGTACCGCACATACCTAGACATTTCATAATTCAGGTCGTTTTAATTGTTACTACCCAAGTGAGGCATTCTCTCCCTGTCCTACTGGACTCAGGCGCGACAGGAAATTTTGTGGATAATAAGTTAGCTGAAATCTTAGGACTTCCTATGTGCCTAAAGCCTTGTCCAGAAGCAGTATGTGCAGTGGATGGGTCAGAATTGACCTCTGGATTAATCACAAAACAAACAAGTCCACTTGTTATGGTCTGTCAGAACGGGCACACAGAGGTGATTAGCTTTGATCTGATAGATACTCCTAATTTTGGTTTGATTCTCGGGGTACCCTGGTTAACAACTCATAACCCAAAAATTGATTGGGTGAATAGAACTGTTACTTTGGATTCCTCTTTCTGTAGAACCAATTGCTATCAAGAAGCAGGTACAGAACAGAGCACAGTATTACACTGTGCTAGTGTTACACAAGATGAACCAAGTCTCCCTCCTGAATATTCTGACTTTAAAGACGTCTTTGATCCAGTAAAGGCTAGTGTGCTGCCCCCACATCGGTCTTATGACTGCCGTATAGATCTTATCCCAGGGGCCCCTTTACCTAATATCAGAGTATATGCTTTGACTGACGAAGAAACCAAATACTTAAGAACCTACCTAGATGACCTACTACAGTCTGGGTACATCCGCCATTCCACATCTCCGGTGTCATCTCCACTCTTTTTTATCCCGAAGCCGGATAAATCCCTGCGCGCGTGTATCGATTATAGAGGACTAAATAAGGCTACAATAAAGAATAAATATCCTCTTCCTCTAATACCTGTGTTGTTGGATCAATTAAGACATTCTACTGTATACACTAAACTAGATCTGCGGGGAGCTTACCACCTGGTCCGAGTAAAAGAGGGGGATGAGTGGAAGATAGCTTTCAAGACAAAGTTTGGTTTATTTGAGTACACAGTAATGCCCTTTGGGTTATGTAATGCCCCTGCGGCCTTTCAGTTCTTTATAAATGAGGTCCTACACAAATTCCTGGACGTTTGTGTCATAGTATACATAGACGACATCCTCATTTACTCTAAGAACTCAGAAGAACATACCCAACATGTTCGTGCAGTATTATCAAAGTTAAAAGAAAATCATCTTTTTGCTAAGTTAGAAAAGTGTACTTTTAATGTCAACAAGGTGGACTTTTTAGGATACTGCCTGTCACCTCAAGGAATAACTATGGATGTAAAGAAAATCAGTGCTATTGCTGGTTGGCCAGAACCATCCTCTGTAAAAGATATTCAGAAATTTCTGGGTTTCGCCAATTTTTATAGGAGGTTTATTGCACATTTTGCAGACATTGCGGCCCCAATAACTACCTTGTTGCGGAAAGGGCAACGATTTCTTTGGAATGATGAGGCGGCACACGCCTTTCAACTCCTAAAACAAAAGTTCACTTCAGCCCCAATTCTGAAACATCCTGATCCTGACTTGCCCTTTTTTGTTGAAGCGGATGCTTCACAAGTAGCTTTAGGAGGAGTTCTCTCTCAACGAGATGCAGTAGATGGCCAGTTACATCCTATAGCCTTCTATTCTAAAAAGTTATTGCCAGCTGAACAAAATTACACTGTGGCTGAAAGGGAACTACTAGCTATCAAAGTAGCCTTTTCAGAATGGAGGCACCATTTAATGGGAGCCAAGTACCCAGTTACAATCATTTCTGACCATAAGAACCTACAGTTTTTTGGATCACTTAAAGCACTAACACCACGTCAGATGCGCTGGTTAATTTTTTTTAGCACATTGACTTTGTTATAACCTATAGACCAGGTGCACAACAAATTCAATCTGATGTGTTATCTAGATACGGACATACCTCAGACATGAAACAAGATAAAATAGGAGAACCCATTATTCCTCCCCAAAAGTTGTTGGCACCAGTACAACAGAAGGATTTCATCACAGATCTATATAATGCACACATGCAAATAGCACCTCAGGATTGGTTAAACGATTCCCATAACACAATACAACGAGGTTTATTGTATCACGACAACATGCTGTTAGTGCCCACCTCTGAATTACAAACACAGGTGATAATTTGGCATCATGCCTCACCGTTGGCAGGTCATCCTGGTTGGGTAAAAACCCTGGAAAATGTGCAAAAACACTTTTGGTGGGACACTATAAGAAAGGACATTAAGCAATTTGTCACTACCTGTCCAATTTGTGCAAGACATAAATCTTCTCATAAGGCTCCTGACGGCTTGTTAATACCAATGCCAACACCCAAACAACCTTGGCACACTGTGAGCGTAGACTTTATTGTAGGTTTACCACCTGTAAAATCCTTCACAACAGTGTTGGTTATAGTGGATTTATTATCTAAAATGGCACATTTTGTACCATTATGGAAATTACCCGCGGCGGCAGAATTTGCCGATATTTTCATAAGGGAAATTGTGCGTTTACATGGTTTGCCAAGCAAAGTGGTGTCAGACCGAGGGAGCCAGTTCAACTCCAGATTTTGGAAAAAATTATGTGAAAAACTGAAAATAGATGTGGCCTTATCCACTGCTTTCCACCCAGAGACAGATGGTCAGACTGAACGACTGAACCAAACCTTACTTCAAACGCTACGTTGTTTATTGGCTGATTATTCTAGTGAATGGTTGGAAGCTCTCCCTGTAGCAGAGTTTGTTTATAATAATACTGAGCATTCAGCTCTACTTTGCTCACCATTCTATTTCTTGCAGGGGCATCATCCAAGAGCTATACCCATTTTGTTAGAAGATTCCCTGTTGCCTATAGTAACGGATAGACTAACGAGGTTAGGTGACATACAAGACAAAGCCAGGAAACATTTATTAAAGTACAAGGAAAGCATGAAAAGACAAGCAGACAAACACAGGTCTGAGGCCCCAATGTATAAAATTGGTGACAAGGTATGGCTCTCCACAAAGAACCTAAACATAGAGGGATCCCGAAAGCTGCAACCACGTTTCATTGGACCCTTTAGTATAACTGCCATAGTAAACCCGGTAACAGTAAAATTAGATTTACCAAAAGAATATCCAGTACATACTACATTCCATGTGTCCTTGCTTAAGCCGTACAACTCAAAAACCCGACCTGAACCACCACCTCCACCCATACCAATTAAGGGAAATCTCGAATATGAAGTGAAAAGCATAAAAGACTCAAAAAGAATTAGTGGAAGTCTGTTTTATTTAGTAGAATGGAAAGGATATGATGAATCTGAGAATTCATGGGAACCAGCATCATATGTACATGCCCCACAGCTGATTAGATGGTTTTATTTAAAAAATCCAGGAAAACCCCGTCCTGTAGGAGGGCCTTTGAGGGGGGCAACTGTTAGGGTTTGTACACAGCAAAGAGCATGTCACCTCTCACTGCACTAGTGGGTTCTGTAATAGCTCCCTTTTAAACTTACTATTGAAAGCCTTTCTTGTTATCTCACCTCCCCCCCCCCCCCAGGCTTCTGTGTATGTTGTTTAATGTGCTGTTTTGTTTACACATTGGGCCTTGCTTTTACCAAGGCTTCTTTAAAATACTCCTCCCTAGGCCATGTGTTAATCCAACTCATTTGTATAATAACTGAAACTCTGCACACCTTTCAAGAACATGTGCAGCATGTGAGGACCACACCCAGCTCTTCAAACCACAAACAGCTCTGCACACCTTCCAAGAACATGTGCAGCATGTGAGGACCACACCCAGCCCTTCAAACCACACCCAGCCCTGTCTATAAAAGGCATCCCCCGAGCCTCACCCAGTGCTTGTGCTCGTCTACCTCCCGCTTACCTGAGAACAGATCCCTCGGCGCTGGCACTCCTGCTCTTTACAGACTTTCATTGACTTCAATGGGCGCAGCTTCTGGCTCTTCCTTCTTCCGGTTTCCAGTTCCTCCTTGCTTCAGCCTCTCTCCTATGAGTAACCTGCAAAAGAGAAAGAAGACAAGGTTAGACTGATCAGTATCTCTTGCCAGCAACAAGTAAGTGCAAAACCTTTTATTACCTGAAAGAACTTTGACAACAATTTCTGGATTCGTGTATAGACAATTTGAAACGAAATACCTTCCACGAACATTGTGATTCAAACTCTTTGTTACAAGAATATTTTTGCAGAACTTTGTGAAGCAAACATTGTTTTTTCTCATGGAACTTTTAAGAATCGAACAGTGGAAACCATTAACAGCAAGGCAAACAGTAAATCAAGGACTTGCACAAATTACATGCTGTATTTTGATGTAAAAGTACAGTATTTGTTTTATAAAAGATTCTGGAAATATGGGAAAAGTGAGTCTGCTATTGGGAATTTAGGCTTTAGTTATATTATGATGAATGTTTGATATTGGTAATTCTGATAACGGTATTTGTTTAATGTTTTACAAGCTTTACAGTAATAGAAAACACATCCCAGAGCAGTAACACATTCCAAACCTGGAAACTAGAGACCAGGATCCAAGAGGTACTTTTAGAAGAGAATTTCTAATAAATAAAGGGATAGTCAGGAACCCATTTAGGAATAGGTTGCACTTATCTGTTCTTTGTTTATGTTTCATTAGGCACCAGTTTCTACAGAAGTCAGAAAGGGCCGCAGATTTGTGCAGCACTTCAACAGTGGAAACGCAAGAACGGTGTTGTCTCTTTTTTTATTTTATCCACTTCCCCCCTTCCCTTGAGCTTCTGTTCTTAGTGCACTGTTTTAAAAACTAGTGTGCTGGAACAAGCAGTTTCAGGGTGGGGTCGGATTGTCTTCAACCTCCATCAGAACTGAACAAGAACTCAGGTGAGCTGGGCTTTGACAATTACAGAGTGCTCAGATTTGGGGAGCCTTAGAGAAGTGGGAAGGCAGATGGGCAAAGAAGAAGGATAAACGGAAACGAGATTCATAAGAAGGGTCTGAAGGTGTTCAGAAAGAAAAGGATCCAGTAAAAATTTTACTGATGAGGGAAATTCCTGAAGGACAATTTGTTCATGTTCTTTGGCACAGGAATGATATCTTAATCTCAGTGACAGGTAAAGAAGTGGGTTTGATAAAGGGAGTGGAGACAATTAAAACCACTTTGAAGCCAAATGTAGTGTTTCCGCACTTCCACAGTATAACATGGCACAAAATGTTCTGATGAAAGTGGCACAAATAATTGGAGATTTTCTGAAACAAGGAGTTTTGAAAGAAGTTTTGAGCAGCCCATGTAATTCACTGATAATGGGCTTAAAGAAGCCTTGTGGAAAAGTGCGCATTGTACAAGATTTGCGAAAAGTGAACGACATGGTGGTCAAGTGTTGTCCTGTAGTGCCGAACCCAGCAGTAATATTGTTTCAGATTCCATGCGATGCAGAGTGGTTCACAGTGGTTAACTTGTCACAAGCTTTCTTTTCTGTACCTCTTCATGAGGATAGTCAATTTCTTTTTAGTTCCAAATTCCTAGACAGAGTCTACAGCTGGTGCAGGCTTCCTCAAGGGTACACAGAGTCACCGTCTCTGTTCAATCAGATCTTGAAAAATAATCTGGAGTCATTGGAACTACTGTACCAATCGGCTCTAGTGCAGTACATTGACAATTTGCTAATTGCGTCCAAGACAAGGGACGAGTGTAAGTACGACTCGATTGCCCTGTTGAATCATTTGGGAAAATTTTGACATAAAGTGTCACCCTTGAAATTGCAGTACTTTCAGAAGTCAGTGAAATACTTGGGGCACCAAATTGAGAAAGGGTAACGGAGAATCTCCAGGGAGAGGATTACAATGATATTGCAGAGAAGTCCGACTTCACAGAGAGATGTCAGAATGTTTCTGGGAATAGTAGGTTATTGTCGTCAGTGGATTCCAAATTTTGCTGAGATTGCCAAACCATTGCAACAGCTGACACATAGAGAGATTACTGACCCCATAACCTTAGATGAGCATCAGATGAAAGCATTTACTGAGTTGAGAGAGAGTTTGTGCAGAGCACCAGCGTTGGGAATGCCTGATTACACGAAGCCATTCACATTGTTTTGCCATGAACGTGATTGTTGTTCTTTGTCTGTTTTGACACAGGTCTATGAAGGTGCTTATCGCCCAGTAGCCTATTTTTCAGCTACTTTGGACCCAGTCGCAACAGCTTTATCAGGTTGTCTCCGGGCAGTTGCCGCAGTTGGTCAAAGCCTTTCACAATGTGAGGGAGTAGTGATGGGATACCCTCTGACGGTAATGCTTCCTCATTCTGTTGAGATTTTACTGCAAAGGCGAAAACACAGTATTTGACTGGTGCCACACTGACAAGGTATGAGACGAGCATTCTAGGTGCTCCAAATGTAACATTGAAAAGATGTACAGTGCTGAACCCTGCAACATTACTTCCAAGTGATACTGTTGAAATTGAAAAAGAAGGAGATATTGAGCATGATTGTCTCGAGGTAACTGAACTGTGTACCAAACCAAGACCAGACATCAGAGATATCCGATTGGAAGAAAATGATCAAATTGTCTTTGTTGATGGCTCATGTCTCAGAGATGGTACAGGGACATTGAGAGCAGGATATGCTGTATGCACAACAACAGGTACATTAGAAGCTTCCTGGCTTCGAGGTGTATATTCTGCAAGTGACAGAATTGGTAGCTCTTACTAGTGCGTGCCATGTTTCCGCACAACTGAGAATCACAATCTATACTGACAGCCAATATGGATTTGGAATTGTTCATGGTTTTGGTCAATTGTGGGGGCAAAGAGGTTTCCTGACCTCTACTGGTTCACCAGTAAGAAATGGCGACAGAATAAAGGAATTGTTGCATGCAATACAGTTGCCTGAAGAAATTGCCGTGGTAAAATGCAGTGCACATCGAAAAACACAGGATTACATCTCACTGGGAAATGGGTATGCAGATCAAGTTGCAAGGTTTTGCACATTAAACTGTACATCATTCAAAGATAAGTGGGAATTGATGTCAGAAGAAGATCATACATGTACAAGTTTTGCATTGAAAGTGATTGATACTCTGGAAGAATTGAAAACATTGCAAAGTAATGCTGACAAGGAAGAGAAACATCTCTGGGCCAAATTAAAATGTGTTCAGCGTCCTGATGAGATTTGGGTTTCTGAGGAGGGTCGGATGGTCCTGCCCAACAGTTTATTATCGCAAATGGTCAGGTATTACCATGGTCAAGCACACATTGGGAAGAATGCCATGGTTAGGTTGTTCAAGATTGACTGGTTTAACCCTACGTTCAGGCAGGCAGCAGAGACAATATGTCATCGCTGTATAATTTGTCAGCAATTAAATGTGGGAAAAGGGGCAGTGGTGAACTTGAGCCACATTGGACGAGCAGGAGGTCCATTCAGCAGAATGCAATTGGATTTCATTGAGATGCCTGCATGTGGAGGTTTGAAGTAAGTGTTGGTGATTGTGTGTGTTTTTAGTCACTGGATTGAAGCATACCCTACAAGAAGGAATGACAGTCTCACAGTAGCAAAGTTGCTACTCAGGGAGTTGATACCACCTTTCGGGTTTCCGATCTCTTTAGAATCAGATAGGGGAACTCACTTAAATAACGAGGTGACTAAACTCTTATGTGCAGCATTAAACATCGCGCACAAGTTGCATTCTAGTTATCGCCCTGAAGCATCAGGACTAGTGGAACAGATGAATGGTACCTTGAAATCAAGAATTGCAAAGATGTGTGCAGCTACAAATCTGAAATGGCCAGATGCATTGCCTTTGGTGTTGATGTCAATGGAAAATACACCTGACAGGAAGACAGGGCTATCATCCCATGAGATCCTCATGGGCAGAGCAATGAGACTACCAGCAGTTCCAGCCAATGCACTTGTAAACATTACAGATGATATGGTGTTGGACTACTGCAAGGGTCTGGTTGATGTGGTTCGCTCTTTCAGCAGGTGCAGGCCACCACCCTGCAACCCATCCATGATCCAGGGCACTATCTGGGAGTCGGTGACTGGGTTGTTGTCCAAAAGCATGTTCGCATGACCTGCTTAGAGCCGCATTGGAGAGGTCCTTATCAGGTGGTCCTGACAACTACGACAGCTGTGAAGTGTGCAGGACTCCCGAACTGGATACATGCAAGCCATACAAAGAGAGTGGTATGTGTGCAGGAGCATGAAGAAGTGTTGTTGAGAGCACCAACAACAGCGAAACAGGTTGCCGTACCTGAATCAGAAAAAGAGCCAGGAGAGGCTGAACTTGAACAAGAAATTGTGGAAGATGGTCCTATCACCCCTGTAAGAGACGTGAGTGAAGAATTACAGGAGGGTGCGGAAGAATCAATCTCAACGGATACAGCAGGAGAGCCTAGCTCAGCAGAGGTTCTCCCAGAAGCAGACGGTGCTGAAAAGGAGACAGTGCAAGTGCCAGACCAAGAAGGGGAAAGAGTTGAGACAGTTTAAATTAGATGAGAAGTACTTGCATGACTATACTAATGTTCAAGGAGAGCTTTCTTCTAATGTCTTCTATTGCTTGCTGAGTGAGTATTTTGAAATGATGGATGCGAGGAACTGTCTTGTGTGTACACAAATTCCTTCATCAGTAGAGGAAGGAGTTACGTACCATAGCTTACCTTTAACCTAGGAATAAGCTGTAGCTTGCTGCTAACAAGGTTCTATAATCAAGAGTATATACAATATTTTTATTCTACCTAAGACGTTGTGTTTTCATTTGTTCCTATTATTAGATATTTGAGTAGAGTAGCTAAAGAGCATGATATAGTCTTAGTTGGAGGATTCTTTGAGCTTACACTAACATTTGGAACCAAATACGTGCATAAAAACAACCTTAGGTGCTTGCTTACACCTTTAGAAAAAAGCTTCATAGGGCATACTGATGATAGAAGAAAAGCATTAAAAGAAAAAATTAAAAAGGCCTAGAGAAAAGGACTTACAAGAATGGTTATGCTTACACTGCAATTAAAACGCAAGGGAAATTAGTATTAGATGCATTACATGTAGGGAAGCTTTGTATATATAGGCCAAAATAACGCACTGACACTTTATTTGTAGGAACGAGTGAATGGAGGCATGTGTTTTTGTATCAGAGTAAGTGGACTTTTATGCTGAATGGCCAGGACCCTGCGATTCCAGGGATTTATTAAATTTGTGGACTAAATGCTTATTACTTTCTTCCAAGAGGATGGTATGTGATAGTTTTCCCAAAGATTTATCAGATAGATGATTTAAAGAAGTTTCCGAAATTGACTGAATTACATCATAAGCGACAGAGGAGGGAAACCTCTTCTGCAGTTGCGGGAGCTATCTTTGGTGCAGTGATTCCTTCAGTGGGAGTCATCCTGAATTTGATCAAGATATGAAAGTTGTCTACTGTTGTGGATAACATGCTGACAAGCTTTACAGGGGTGATACTCCTGATAGATACTGAATTAGCCACGGATAGAGCTATGACGCTTCAAAATAGGCTTGCTTTAGACATTCTTTAAGCGAAAGACGGCGGAGTCTGTAAAATGATTAATTCTAGGCATTGTTGTTCATATATTCCAGACAATGATAGAGAGATAAGAGACTTAGGGCCAGATGTAGCAAACTTTTGCGAGTCGCAAATGGCCCGAATCGCTATTTGCGACTATGCAAAATCAGAAATGGGATTCAAAAACCCCATTTCCGACTTGCAAAAAGCGATGCAAGACGTTTGCGACTCGCAAAATTTGCGACCCCATTTTGCGACCCGCAATTAGCAAGTCGCATTTTGCGAGTCGCAAAGCTTATGCAATTGCAACTCGCAAATTGCGACTAGTCGCAAAAAGCCCATTTTGCACTTGCAATTTACCACTAACTCAGAGCAGGTGGTAACCATAACCAAAGTATAAAAGGAGACCCAGAAAGCATCTGGGTTACTCAAGATGGCGGAGATATACCTGATAGCAGTGAGGAGGAGAGTCCACGCCGCACAGCAGAGGAGGAGGAGGGGCCACAGACAGGAGAAGATATATAGAACAAGGCAGACTCTTTTTCAGCAAACTGAGGAAGAGATATACGATAAATATCGCCTTAGCAGCGCAGCCATACTAGAATTAATTGATTTACTGAAACCACAGCTAGAACACCAGACTCTGCGTGGCTGCGCCATCCCTACGCATGTGCAAGTGCTATGCTCACTGCACCTCCTGGCCTCAGGGAGCTATCAGGGGGTCATTGCTGTGGCAGGTGGGGTATCCCAAAGTGCAGTGTCAAGGTTCCTCAGGGCCTTCCTAGATGCCTTAGTCACACACATGTCTCATTTCATATACCTACCAAGGAATGAGGCAGAAATAAACAGCACCAAGCTGGACTTTTACAGGATTGCAAACTTTCCCCATGTCATAGGATGTGTAGATGGGACACATATTCAAATATGCCCCCCTGGAAACCTGGAACATCTTTTCCGCAACAGAAAGTGTACCCACTCACTGAATATTCAGGTTGTTTGTGACGCCCATTATGTCATCACTGACATTGTAGCTAAGTTTCCAGGCAGTACCCATGACTCATACATTTTTAAGCATAGTGGGATACATCAACGCCTGGAACGTGGGGAATTTGGAGACAGATACCTCCTAGGTAGAGCTACAGACACCTTGCAGACATACACACAGGTCAGTGTGCACACCAACAAGGACTTCCTAACAGTGTACTTTTTGTGCCCAACAGGTGACAGTGCATATGCTCTAAGGCCATGGATCATGACTCCGTTTTTAACACCCAGCAATGAATGTGAGAGGCAATACAACAATGCACATAAGAGGACCAGGAACCTTATCGAGCGCACCTTTGGACTCCTGAAAGCAAGATTCAGATGCCTCCACCGCAGTGGAGGTGCCCTCCAGTATACCCCCATTACAGCATTCAAAATTGTGGTTGCATGCGCCATCCTCCACAACATAGCCACCCGACGTGGGCTACCTCTCACCCCTGCAGACCCAGATCCTGATGATGAAGAGCAAGAGCAACCACATCGCCATCATGGGGATCAGAGTATAGCTAATCAAGGCAGACTGAGACGGGAACACATCGAAAGCCAATACTTTGGAAGGTACGTGTCAACTCCAACCATACTCACCTATTGACCAAAAACACCATTTGTTAAGTGGAACAAAAAAACTATTTAATTAGTGCAGAAATAGAACTATATACAAGTAATGAATGTTCATGGGCATGAAAATGCAAACCAGGCATGTGGCACATTGACGTCATGTGCCACTTCAACAGGACCAGGGTAATCTCTATGTCCTTCTGCGCCTCCTGCCAGCCTGGCTGGTCCCTGGTGCTTCTGCTGTGCTCTGCCTGGTACTCCTGAGCACCCTATTGTCAGTGGCAAAGACACTGCTCACTGTAGAGCCCTCCTCACTGTCCTGGGGTGTTTCCCCTGTGCCCCTGGACAGATGCCGTGCCTCCATTAAGTCTATGACGTGGGTGAGACGTCCCAGGCCCCTAGCCACATCCCCTGCGAAATGGCCCATTTCGACCTGGAGGCCAACTGTCCTCCTCGACAGGCCTGTGGTGTTCATCGCCAGCCTGCCGATGGATGTGGCCATCCTGTCTAGTCTGTGCAGGAGCTGACGGTCCCTGCGCCGCCCACCCTCGGCCTGGGCCAGTAGTCCTGCCGCCAGTTCTCTCATGGCTAGGGCAAGGTCCCCATTGTTTGTCACTATCATGTCCATCCTGGAGTTCAGTTGCTGCATGCTGGCCTCGTTAGTGCGCACGAAGCGGTGCAGCACACCACTAATCCTCCCTAAAATGTTATTTTGTAGGCGCTGACCACGCAGCAGCTGTGCCTCACTGGTGCTGGGAGGTAGTTGGCCGGATGCAGACTGCAGCTCTGATGTCCTGGACCTGCGTCACCTGCGCAGCGGTGGCTGCCCTGTGTGTTCCAATGTCTCACTCCTGCCTGTTGCTGGCGCAGCCTCTTGGGACACAGTTGCAGCAGGTGTGGATACTGCAGGGATGATGTTGGCCGTGCAGGTGGGAGTGCTGGCGGGTCCTGAGGTGTCCTCATGGGGCTGGCTGATTTGAGTTGTGGTGGTGTCTTGTGGGAGACCTGTGGGACATGGGGAACAGACTGTCAGTGTCTACTATCTGTTGCACACTTCCTAATAAACAATTGCCTATGAACTGCCTACTTGACTACATTTCCCATAATGCATCATTCTGGTGTTTGCTACCCTGAAATGGAGCTATCTTGGTTGAGCATGCCCCTGTGTACATGGTGGGTGGGGGTACGGCATTGATAGGGGTACAGGCATGTCACATGGTACTCACCGGTTGATGTGCTGGGCTCTGAGGGGGCCAGGTCCCCAAATCCTGATACTGCCTCCTGCTCCAGGGTTTCCTCCACCCTTTCTTCCAGGGGTGTGGGTGGTGGCACTGACGATGGTCCCCCTCCTGTGCCTCTCATCTCCCGGAGCCTTTCAGCCACCCTCTCCTTGGTCCGGGAGCGGAGGTCATACCACCTTTTTTTGATGTCATCAATACTCCTGTGGCTCACCCCCAGGGAATTGATTTTGTCCTGGATGTCCTGCCACAGCTGTCTCTTGGTGGCTTCTGGCACATTTAGGGCTGCCTTCCCAAATAATTTGTCATAGTGCTGACAGCATTCATCTGTCAGCACCTCCAGCTCCCTCTCTGAGAACTTCAGTTTTCTCTTCCTTGGAGTTCCTTCCATGGCAGCTGCTATTTCTCCTGTGTGCAGTTCAGCAGTTATAAAAGGGTGTGGTCCTCCCTCCTCCCAGGTGTATTAGTAAACTTCCTGGCTGTGATGTCATCATCATGTGCCAGGAAGTGTCTCCAGAGTGTTCTGGAGTGGTTTCTGGAGGGTTCTGCAGCACCTGTAAGCATTTAACAAGCTAATCGCTATTTGCGACACCCACTCGCAAATTGCGAGTTCGTTTTTTGCACGGTCGTAAAAAGCGACCTCGCAATCAGCGGACTCGCTCACTGCGTTGCGACTCCGGGTGCGAGTCGCTATTGCGGCCCTGTTATTTTACCTGCATTTCGATTAGCGACTCGCATTTTGCGACTCGCATCAACTCGCAAATTGCGAGTCGCAATTTTTTTGTTTCCTACATCTGGCCCTTACTCACTAATCTGACTAACTGAAGTAAGGATTTAAAGGAATTGAAAGAACCAGAGGTTTGGGAAAAGGTTGGAAAAGGATTTGCTTCAGTGGGAAATTGGCTTAGTCAAATTTGGAATTATTAAAAATCATACAGGGAATATTAATTATGATTGCTTGTATATTAGGAATACGGGGTTCATGTAAATTATGTCAAAAGATGAAATTGAATAGATCTAAAAATAATCAGAGGAGGGAAGAACGAAACTGGTGAAAGAACCTATAGGGTAGATTTGGAAAGGAGACAAAATACATCAGAAACCGAATTGTGAAATGATGGTGAAAGAAGGTGTGATGAAATATTTATTCTTAAGAGGAGGGACTGTTGAAGTAGATATGCTAATTATAAATGATTAATGAATGTTTATGTGTTTTGATTAACAAAAAGTTGAAAGAAAATGAAATGTACAGAAATGAATATGCACGTTTGAAACTGTGCCCACAAAGAGTGGCTGCCAATGTTCACGTATTATATTAAAAATGACTACAAATTTGTGAAATAATGAAAATGTGTAATAATAATGTAGTAGTATGTCATATTAAGATGTATAACCTATGTTTTGCATTATATTGTAGAGTTAACTTAGCTGAAGTTGTGCCTAGTTGCCAGGCCTCATGCAGGAGCCGAATTACAACAGCACTGTAGAGAAGCTGAGGCGTAAAACTGACCCTGAACCGCTTATAAAATCTGCTTAGCTAGAATTTTCTGCAATGTACCAACGGACAGGAGATGATGGAATTAGACATGTAACAAATTTGGTGTAAGACAGACTCGATGTACTTTCCCAGGACTCGAACAATAGAGACACTGACTGGAGAAGAAGATACAACATTTTCGATACCTGACGAGCCGGATGATGAGGACATCGTACAGTGAACCAATCAACTAACTGAGAACGGGGTAATATTAGAATTCATTGATTTGCAAAATTAATATGATTGGGTAGAGTCATATCTGAAGACTAATTGACCAATTAGGAATTAGGGTGGTGGACTGGAAAACTTTAATAAAAAGCCATGACAAGGGGCAAAAACGTCAGATATTAGGGGTAGGCGTTGGAAGAGAGACCTTCAATATTGGGGAGAAGAGATACGAGATTCTGTCATTGGGCTCATGCTCTTGAGTGCCGGTTGTGTTGCTTATCGATTGATGACCTGAAGACGAAGACTGACTTTGTTGCTGATCCATTCCGTGGATAGGTAGCTTTGACTATGTGACTGATTAAGTTTGTGCCTTTCTTTCTAATTACCAACTGCACTGTTTTTATAGTTTTCTCTTAGCTAGATGTTTTCCAAATTCATGTTCTAAATTATTTGCGCATGAAGTCGCACATGCCGATGCTAATCTGGGTTAAGTAGGGTTCCTATGGGTGATTTGACAGTGACAAATGATTGACGAACTGATTGCTGAACTCTGCTATAAATGTTGACATATTTATCTTTGTTAGCTTATGCTGAAGCATTAGAGTATATGCTTTCTCAAGTTCTGATTAGATTATGTTATTGGTGGTCACTAATGAACTAATTCTGAGCTAATTGAATAAAGTTTTAATGAATCCGATGGTTTAGAGTTGTAACTAATAGGGAAATAAAAACTGTTAAAACATTTATTGAGTTGTGGTTATTCATGAAATGTTGATATATCGTCTAATGATTAATGATTCTCTTAGTGGTTATTGATTTGTTATATTGAATATTGATAACATTAGTCACTACATGGCTAGGATACTCCATGCGATCCAAAAGGGTCATCGGCCTATACGCGTCCCCTTGTAGGTTTACTTACTAAGGACCAGGCGCGCTAGCAAGGTCGAACTGCTTTGGCGGATCGAGTGAGAGAGAGGTGGTGTGGCCTTTCCTGTATCCACCAAAAAGTGGCAAAATTAAGGCCAGGTAGCAAAACTATGGACAGAGACATATAGGAAATGAAACCTTAACAATATACTCCACTCCTCTGCGTGACTTTTTGGGACATTCTTAAACTATTATAAAAGCTAACCCCGAATGCCTAGGGGTAGCCCCACTCTTTCTTCCTTTTGGCATTTATGTGTTCCTTTCTCCTGGAAAAAATATCTAACTTAATGTAAATTGGGTAAAAAAAATATTTATAGTTTAGAAGCATTTTTATGGTGAAAAGAGGATTTCTCACTACTATTTTTTAACTTCTATTAATTGTTACTACTGTTCATTTGTTTTTCCTAATGATTGTGTTTTGCGAAATATTTTGTTAAGTTGTGTTGAAATGTGGGGTGATTTTGTGTATTTTAAAAAGTTCACAGAAAGATATCAATAAGAAAAAATGTCTGACTACACACAGGATTTATGTGCTGTTTTGTGTATGTAGTCAAAATATTCTTAATTGATAGCTGGTGGGGTCCGTGTATTGTAGCTGCACTATCTCTGTGATGGCAGTGATTTGTAATGGGTCACAATTTGTGACCTACAGCATGCATATTAACGAGGTAGATCAAATTGCATCCCCAAATGAATTAGAATTTTGTGAACCAACATATGTGAAAATATGTTGGTTCACAAAAAAGTGCATTAGTAAATGTAGGCGTGTAGGTTACAACCACATTTACTGAATGCTTTGTATGATGTAAGGCCCATGGAATTTTAGATGAGCATCAGGGAATGAATGTTTTTTAATAGTTCTCGGTCCACTATGGTGGGCAAAGGTACTGAGTTCCAACTAAATTTTATGGGGAACATGCTTAGGCAGTTGAATTTCCTTACAGTGATAGAGGATGGATTTTTCAAAAGAAAAGAAGCCTGCATAGACCAAATAACCCAGACTGACCAAATGTTTAATTCCATTCCCATAACGTTTCACACAAAGCTTCCCAGTCGCCGTGTACCTTTCTTCTCAAGCAAGCATCATTCATACCTTTTTTAAATTTCCACTGAAAATAATATGAAACTGGAATGGCACTATGAAAATATACAACTGTAGTATTGTCTTTCAGAAATACTAAGAAATGCCTTCCCAAAAATTGGAGAGGAGTGTTCCCAATACACAATTCTAGTGTGCACGTCAAAAATCAAAAGAAATATTTCATAAAGTGTAATTTTATCTTCTTTATTCCATATTTCAAATACATGTTCAATTCTACCTTTCCACTTTGTTTAATTTCTAAGTCATGGCTGATTGTAATTCCGCAATTTTGTTGTTCAATTCCGCTTTATTTAGGTAAAAATATACCATAAAAGCACAGTACAAAATATTTAAAACGAATAAAACACAAAAAGAAACAGCTATTAGATACAACGTTAAAAGCACAATGTAAGTTAAAATAAACCAATAAAATGCTTATTAAATTGAATAAATATACAAATGATGCCCAAATACATGGAATGACCACTAAACAGCAGAGCGTCACCTTGTTATGTGCTGCCATCGTACATTAAATATAAATATTGAGCTGTTGGTTTGGAATTCCCACAACAAATAATACGCATCATTAAAATTAACAATTTAAGATTCTGTATCTAAAATGCCAAATGGATTCAAAAAACTTTGCTAGGGTGCATGCCATCATCACATTTGGATCTGATTTAAATATCCTAAGGGCCGGCAAACAGTTCCTAAGACCCATGGATTTACATAGTGGCACAATCCAGCGAGCCCTCTGATTAAAATATGCGGAGCATTGGAAAAGAACATGGGCAACAGATTCATCGGTCCCACAACCCATTGGACATGATTTAGAATGATTGGCGGACTTAGGCCATTTGTAGGTCAAAGTGCTTATGGGTAGGGACCCCAATCTAAATCTGATGTAAAGTGTGCGTGCAAATGGGGATAGTATTGCATCCATATAATGCTCAAACTCAAAATGGCATTTAGTTTGTAGGAAGCTATTGGTCAAGGTCGAGGCAGAAACTTCTGCTAAATTGGTTGTTTGAACATTCAGCCAATAAGCATTCTTCACAATCTGAATAGTATTTTTTGGAATGAGAAGGGGCTCTGACCAATAGTTTTCCAGCCCCAAATTAGTAAAAGTTTTTTCCAGATAAGTGCACCACCTGATTTTATTAGTAGTGCTAGTGCTCACCAAATTGTTCAACCAGTCACGATGCGGGCTGGAGATATCTGATGACCAAATCCGGATCCAATATAATAACGGTCTTAGGGCAGCAGTGTGTACAATCGAGTGGAGATTTAGATCCATTCGAAATGGCAGGGTAGGAGTGCTAACAGGTACTTTTAACAACGTCTTTAGGAAAGAGTTTTCATCTCTTTCTAAAACCTCCAGGTTGAAATGACCCCATAGATCCACCCCAAACATGGCTCCCCCCCTTGCTTGGAATTGATATATTTCCAAAGCAGGGGTAATAGCAAATTTGGGAGAACTCGCTGCATATCTTGCAAAACCACCCGATCTTTGCTTTAAACTCATGAATGATTTTAATAAGTGTGCATGCCATTTGTGAGAGTCCTCCAGTTTAATCCCTAGATAACCAAAGTAGCTAACTCTTTCCAGTATGGCATCCTCCAAATGTATGCGTCTCTCCATTTTATATCTTGTATCCCCAAAAACCATATACTTGGTTTTGGTTGAATAAATTTCCAGCCCGTGGTCTTTGCAAAACCCCACAAACTTTGTGAGCAAATTTGAGAGACCAACGGCGGTTTGCGATAGTAGCAGGGTGTTGTCTGCGAATAGCAGACATGGGGACTTTAGACCTCCTATTCTGGGAGCATCATTAGTACAGTCCAGAAGATAAGGGATACATGCATTTATAAATAAGAGGAAGAGGGTAGGGGCTAGCACACACCCCTGCCTCACCCCTCTGCTTATGGGGATCTCAGTCGAATTCTGGCAAAATTTTCAGAATACAGATCTCTAATTATATTCAACATGGGACATGGCACTCCTGCTTTAATCATGACCACCCATAGCTTACAGCGTGGGAGAAAATCAAAAGCTGACTTCAGGTCTACGAATGCCAAAAAGAGTTTCCCGGCATCCGCATCCGCAGTTTTCCATTTAATGGTAAGGAAGCGAAATACCTGGTCAATTGTGCTTATTTTATTCCTGAAGCCCGCCTGAAGATGACTAAGTACTTGATTGTCTCTTCAATCCATTCTTTTAGCCTACTTAATATCTGGTAACAGAAAATCTTTTGTTGATTATCCAGGAGACTATTAGGTCTATAATTTCCCGGAATGCCCCTCTCCCCTTTTTAATGTATGGGGACAATAATTGCTCCCTTCCAAGACCGAGGATGAATTCTGCTTGCCAAAACAGCATTTGACACCCTGTTGACATAAGGGCCCCAATGATTCAGATCCGATTTAAACATGTCCGAAGGAATGCCATCTGGCCCTGGGGCCTTTCCTGATTTTGGGGCCTTGATGGCAAGCTCGGTTTCTTTAGATGTGAAAGGTAGCAAAGTGCCCAGGGTCGAATAGGGATGCAACCAAACTTCACAATTTACAATGGGACAATCAAGTACAGAACCGTACAGCTCTGCGAAATAACTAGACTAGGTTTCAGGGGGAATATGACACTCCGGCCTTGGGACTTGATTACGACAATTTCTGGCCACCAAGGACCATAAACGTTTAGAGTCTGAGTCCTTGGCAGCCTGGGCTAATTCTTTCCAAGATGTCGCTTCCCAGTTATTTTTTACTATACTAAATATAAAAGTTTAATTACGCCTGCCTGAGCTATCTTATCTCTATCTTTGGGTCTTAAACCTTCTATCAAAGAACTCTTGGCCTTTCTACATCTCTTATCAAACCACCTATAGTTGGAGTGAGCTCTTGAATGGGTATTCTCCCTGATGGGTTTCAGGAATAGCTCTTTAAGGCCAGAAAAAAGTTCAAAATGCAGGTCCAAAACCTCAAGAGGGATATGCGAGGTGGGGCCAGCAAATAACTGATGGGTGGAAACAAGGGCGCACAATTTGCCCCATAATTTATGCGAGTTTTTAAAAGACTCCCATCTCACCACATGCTTCTTGGTTGACACCTCCAAAACTTCAGGGACTACATAATCAGGTGGAAGCTCAATACTTTAAAAAAAGCTGTCTTTCATATAGTACAAAAAGGGGGGCATGATCGCTAGTATATTGGTTTCCCACTCTTACATCTATTATGAGGTGCCAGATCCTCATATCAATAAGAGAAAGATCCAAAATGCTACTGTATGTCCCCCTAAAAGAAGTTGGTTTGGCAGGGTTGTCAGAGGAAAAACGCCCATTGCCTGGATGAAGACCATATGATAACATAAGATCAATGATCTGGAGAGCCCTATTACTAAGTTTAGGAGGTTTCATCTGGGAAGAGTAGGGAGGGATATTCCATATAAGATCTTCTGACTGTGTAGTCTCAGAAAAGGCTGGATTGGGCTAAATAGACGCATTAAAGTCCCCAGCTATAATAATATAATGCGTTGAGTGGAAATCCGATACAAAGGAGTTCAACATCTGAATAGTAGGAGACAACTGGTTGGGGAGGTCAGGTCTATTATAAACATTGATGCACAGAACAGGAGGGCCTTGGTTGGACTGTATAACTATAGCCAAAATATCAAGGGAGTCCACATATATTTCCCTTGCTCCACTCACATCAGCCATTCTGATCCAGGTAATAAGTCATCCTGCTGCTCTGCCAGCAGGAGACTGTTTTGCTTCTTTAAAAGAGGAAGAGAACCCCTGTCTGTACACATTATGAGTGGCCCAGGTTTCCTGGAACATACAAATATTAAAATTGTCTATACACGCCCCCCAATCAGTGTCATCCAGTTTACTACAAGTTCCAGCCACGTTCTGTGACAAAAGCTTCATCACTGAGGATTCAATAAAGCGAGTCCCTTCATGAGGATTGACAAAGGAATTGGACTTGGCAAAGTACTCCATGGGATTAGCAGTTACTGAGATGGTACTGGAAAACAAAACCGACCTCCTTGGAACCACAGCTTCACAGGATTGAAGGACATTAGAAAGAGGTGGAACAGTTAAAAAAGAACTATTCTCGCCCTTGTGGAGTACAGGAGAATGCAGTCAGTCAATATCAGATGAAAGCGTCAAATGATCAAGCTCACATAGTTTAAGTTTCACTGAAGCAGGTGCAATTTCCTCCATCAAGACTGCGCAAGGCATTTCTTCATTGAAAACGGAGCGCCCAGAGCCCTCACTCGACATCATAGGGTTCGGAAGAGGCAGGAAGTTCGGTCCCAAAGCGCTCGTTACAGACCAGCTGCTACTAAGACAAATGGCAGTTCCCTTTCGTGAGTAGTTACGTGCCTCCATAGAGAGCAATCCCTTTACCAGATGAGGGCTGGCAAGTTTAAGTTTTATAAAGTCCCAGCAGCCAGAATTACTGCTGAGTCGATCGGCCGATATAATTTTCGAGTGAATGATAGAGCCACATTGTCTTGTATGGCGTAACCAATGTGAGATCTAGTTGATAAGTGAGGAATTATCTTCCCGGGTGTTGGGGGCTCAGAGTAGAGAACATTACACATGTAAATAGGATGGCAGTTATTAACGTATGTGCGGTGGCCATAAGCAGTTGTTGAATCCCACTCCAATTCCACACATGGGTAGTGCCCCGATGTTATCATGACTTCCCCCCTGAAGCATAAGACATTGTCAGGTTTGGCTATGGAGGCTCCAATGGCGGGAGCTTGCCTTTTAGGGCAGCAGGGGCCTCCTGAATTTAACACAGTTCCAGAAATTGAGGAATGCTGGATATTTGAAGGGGCTGCCTTACCCTCCGAAATGTGGGAAAAATCTCTCCTCAGGCTAATGGATCTAGGAGTATTAAGTATTTTTGCCATTAAAGCCTTCAGTTCTCCAACTTCCTTTTTCAACCCAGTCACCAAAGGGGTTAAATCCACCTGGGGCGAGACTCTGGGAGTTTCATACATATGTTGACTAGCCTCTCGCAAAGATGGAGTGGGACCTTCTTGAACGTTCATAAGATCCTGGTGCTCCAAAGAAGAGAAACGGTTAGAACAAGGGATTTTGTGGATAATTGCCGTTTCTAATGGAGCTTCTGAATTATGATGAGACGAAGATACCGACAAACTGACATCCGTGCTACCGTCTTTGAATGCTACCCCCTGTTGACGAGCTTTGTTAGACTGAGTACTTCTTTTACCAAGAGGTCTAGCAGTCAAAAACGGTGTAAAAGGACCTTTCTTCAAGCCTTTCCGTGAAATATTCTCTTTCTTGTTTAGGATAGATTAAACCTCTTTAATCAGTGCATCAATTTCATTGACTACACAGTTAGAAAGAGGGTGGGAAGGTTGGAGAAGCTTGGGTATCTTTGATTGGGCAGAGCCCATAACAGGACTTCCTTTAGCCTTTGGTTTCCCCATTAGGTACTTGAATTAGCTACACAGTGGGTAGAATAGCACTAAACAGGGGTGAACGCGAGGAACTTCGTCACTCCTACCTTAAGTCTCAGAGGGGTTGCCCAGCCCGGCCTCCAGCAGTCTTCGACGGGCACGGATGTGCCCACCCTTGGCCCGGGCTTTGCCAGGGCGCGTCCCGCATAGCGGGGGATGAGCACCGCGCTTTGAAGCGCCCGCGTTGCATGTCCGGCCCCCAGATAGCAGTAAGGATCCTGGGATCACAAGTACCACCAGGAGTATAAGGCACCAGGAATATGAGGCAATAAGCAGCGGGGGATGTGCGGTGCGCTTTAAAGCGCCCGCGTTGCAAGTCTGGCCCCCAGACAGCAGGTTGGACCCTGGGACAGCGAGTCCCACCAGGAGTATAAGGCACCAGGAATATGAGGCAACAAGCAGCGGGGGATGCGATGCGCGCTTTAAAGCACCCGCATTGCAAGTCCGGCCCCCAGACAGCAGGTAGGATCCTGGGACCGCAAGTCCCACCAGGAGTATAAGGCACCAGGAATATGAGGCAACAAGTAGCGGGGGATGCGCGGCGCGCTTTAAAGCGCCCGCGTTGCAAGTCCGGCCCCAAGACAGCAGGTAGGATCCTGGGACCACGAGTCCCACCAACAGTAAAAGGCACCAGGAATATGAGGCAATTCCGCAATTAATCCTAGTGGGCGTTATTTTTTTAAATAATTTATTAAATTTGATATACCGTGAGGGTTTCATAGAAGACAATGAATTATCACCCAAGCATCTTGTAAGAAATATATTTGCTGTTCCTTTACAGGTTTTAGTCGACTACTGCAATGACTGATGTTGAAATTTTTCTTACAGAACCCAACTAAGACAGTGCATCTTATTTTGAAATCAGCTTATCATATGCTACTAGAGTCTGTGTCCTATTTAACATCCCATGACAGTACCTTTCAGGCACATCGCGATTCTTTCCATGATACCCAAATATATCACCTTCTAAGCTAAAATTCTCCAGTCCATTTCGGTACCCTATTGTTTTGTGATAACTTTTTTAGCGACCATTAGCGCAACATTATAGAAAACCATTTACATTTTGACATTGCTGGGTCTTTCTAAATGCCCAACACTGCTAAACTTGTCTGTCTCTGAAAACTTTTCCTGAGCACCGTGCCTGTGAGACTTTTAATCGTATTCCAAAATGTTGCATTTAAGGGCATTCCCAGACAGTATGGAAAAATGACCCTACTTGTTTTCCGGCCTCTGAGACACCTATCATTTATGGTGGCTATGTATTTGAGGTTATTTGTATTTATATAAAAAAAAGTTCTGCATCGTGAAGAAAGGGTGCCATTCAGCCTCTTTGCAAACGCTTTGAGCCACTTGGAAAAATACAGAACACACTTTTAGACAAGAAAGATAGTGCAGGGATCAAAGCGGGCATCGCGCTTGCATGGTGTCGTCACACCGTTTGAGCTACGGGTAAAATGTACGGATTGCTGAGTTGTGTTCCTGAATAATGTAAAAAGCTAGAGGAGCGAAATGTGCCAGACAGTCACCTGCTTTGTGCATTTGGCCCCATTACTTGGAATCCCAAGCTTTGCTTTCCCTTAGCTTAACCCGGCTAAACTCCAGCTTTTATTGGTAGAGGAGGATCACGCTGGTTCTGTGATGTAAACATTCATGTGTATTATGTACGTGAGCACTTTATTATTTTGATTTATGCTTGCTACCCTTGCCAGAAAGTGATGCCAGAAAGTGGGTCGAACACTGACATTCTCCAGCTAGGACAGGTTTTTTGTTTGTTTTTGTTTTGAAGCTGCACCCTTCAGTGAAGCTAAGCACCCAGACATCTACAAAATACGAACAACTCTGCATTTAGAAATAATAGCTCAAAAGAAATAGTAAGCACTATGCCACACCGGGAGTAGAGATATTTCTTACTCTTCAAGACACTAGGGCCCATATTACACATAGGGGGTTATTCTAACTTTGGAGGAGGTGTTAATCCGTCCCAAAAGTGACGGAAAAGTGACGGATTTACCACCAGCCGTATTACGAGTCCATTATATCCTATGGAACTCGTAATACGGCTGGTGGTATATCCGTCACTTTACCGTCACTTTTGGGATGGATTAACACTCCTCCAAAGTTAGAATAACCCCCATAGTCTCCTGGGGGTGCAAAGTGTCTGTGAACCTGCTTTTTGAGGCACTTCTGCACTTCGTTATTGCAGAAGGGGCCACAGGCTGTTTTGTGTCCCTGCTACGTTATAAATCAAGTGTGCAAAAAATCTAAACCACTGAGATCCCAAGGGTGCCTTTCCTGTTTGCATGGTGGAGTGGGATTTGTCCCTGCAGCTACACTGTATTACAGATGTGGATACAAGGATAACCAAACACTGATTGTGCCCCATATATGAGTGTTTGTAAAATGGTGCTGACAAGTGCAATGGGGCTTATTAAAATAATGTGCTTCTCCCTGGGCAGGTGCAAACTCGTGTTTGCCCTGAGGAAAGCGCACCACTGAAAGGTAGACCAGCGGTTTCAAACCATTGGTTCACCTTTGGATGATGAAGGCCTGGTGGCAGGACTTTCAGGCAAGGCAGTGATCCCACCTTAGGTGGAAACATTTTTAACTACACTCCCCCTGTATAAAGATCCCAGGGGAACCTTAGGATCCTGTCCTCCAACCCCCTTTTGCTTGCAGTAATTGCCTGATGCAGAAAAATAAGTGCCGGTCCTCAAAAATAAGTGGTGCCCCCACCGGCAACCACTGGCTCAACTTAAGCACTGATTTGGCCCCCTTCTGTAATTTCAAAGTGCCTTGGTGGAGCATAAATTTTGCCCACATGCTCATTCCTCCCTTCCCATGGCCACTATGTTTAAAAGGTTCAAAGAGGATCCGTCCCTGCATCCCGACAGGCCCATTACCATTTCACATCTATGATATAGGCACGCTACATGGATGGGCTCTGCTATTAGCATTTTTTTTTTAAATCGAGATTTTATGTGCTTGAGTAATTTAACTATGCACTTGCTTTACTATACTCTCTCGTAATGACCACACGAAGCTGATTTCCCAAATATTCAGTTCATTTTAAGTCCCCTTCCTCGGAAAACTCTTCATTTATAGGCCAGTTCCTGTGTTCCAGGTGTATTGTTATAATGAATTTTGGAACTTTAAATTTACCTTCCTGTACTGTTGAAAATGTTCTTGTAAACATCCTGCTCCTTTATCGAACCCCACATACCGATTAGCACAGCTCCACGCGCCCCAGGTCCTGCTGCAGCTGTGAGTTAGGCCTCCGTCCCTTTCTTATAAATGATGCTTTCTCTTTCACCGGTTCTTCAGGAGAGCTCCAGAAATGTTCTGTCCCCTGATGGGCCTGA
This sequence comes from Pleurodeles waltl, assembly GCF_031143425.1. Taxonomy (NCBI): domain Eukaryota; kingdom Metazoa; phylum Chordata; class Amphibia; order Caudata; family Salamandridae; genus Pleurodeles; species Pleurodeles waltl. Next base: position 455,451,984 of record NC_090450.1, read on the forward strand.
TTTGCTCAGGCATTTCCAACTAGGCATCAAAGACATGGGGCCTTGGGAGCTTTAGATGTCAGCCAACAGGAGCCCCACTTTCACGACTCAAAGGCCGGGAAGGGGGCCTAGGGAAATGTCGCTGTCACCTGGCCTAGGCGACGGAAAGCGCAGCGAAATCAAATGCGCCTTTCTTCTCTTTTTTATTCTGCACTGCTAGGTTATTATTTTCCCCAGTTTAACATTCCAGAGGGGTAATTATTGTGTTTACGTGTGTGCTGGAGATGAGGGGGCAGAGCTTGGCCCGCTTGTCTCTCACTACCTGGGGAGCAGGCAAATTATACCTTTCAAGCCGAGAGCGGAGCAACTGAAAATGACGCCAACTGTGCTGCATTCTGTCACTGCACGAAACGTTCTCTGCGACTGACCCGTTCGATGGACAATGGGGGGGGAGCAGAAGGGTTTGTAAGGGGGTGGCGCTGGGGTCTGAAAGGAAAGCGAACATGGCGTGATAGTCGCCATTTTCCCTCCCTACTAGAATTGGTGTGTGACGCTTGTTAAAAGGGAGGCCAACAGCGCTGCTACTGTGCGCGCGCTACAGGGAATGACAGACAGGCAGCCCCCTCCGGGCTACCATCCGCTCTTCGCATGAAGCAAGAACACTGTCTCCTCCTGTGACTAACACGGCCGTGCTCCACCCTGTGAGCCATCGCTGAGGTTTCATAACTTGTGCTCTTAGTGCATAATGCTCCCAAATCATAATTCCAGACCCCTGCGGCGCAGGGGGCCCTCAACCCATTTGGTGGTAGCCCACGCAGGCCAAGGGAGATGTATATACTATGAGATATGAGAGACTCAAGGGCCCCTCATCACGTCCTGTCGGAGGCGTAGCTTGGTCAGTGAGATTGGGGGTCTGTCTATAACTTCAGATTTTCCAACAATCATGGTGGCAATCTTAAAATACGTTATACCACAAGCAGGACACGAGAGGGCCTAGGGGGCAGTGAAAAGGGATTGGAATGCAGATTGGTAGGGGTCTGTGTAAAAGAAAACAATATTTTTTAAAATAAGCACACTTTTTGAAGATTTTCATAACAGAGAGGGAGAAGGTGTGCGTGCGTTTTTGTCTGTGCATATGTAAAAATCCCTTTTGAAGTCCGTCAGACACCTCACCATGCACGACTGAAAGCACTTGAATCCAACTATTTATTAATTTGTTTGTTTATTTATGCAATATTATATAGCGCTGACATTACCCATAGGTGTCGTAGTGCTTTACAATAGAACAAAGAACGTTACAAGAGAAATTGAAAGTAACACGTTAGTAGGAAACAAAATGTGTAGCTACTACTATGGTTACTCATGATGAGTTACTTAGTCACATGGTACTTGTTAATTACAGAATATATATTTAGAGAATTACAAAAGGGATACATTGTTATACAGAAGAATACTACATATTTACATAATTAAATAAGGATAACCTAAAATAGTACACTTGTATAATGGAGTTATAGCTCTCGAGATAGTTAAGGAGCAGTTAGGGTTATGCCACTAAAGGTGGGGGTGAAAACCTAGAATGAATTTTGACGAGTGGTGTTATTGTGACAAATATCTTTGTAAAAGGAAGATTCTGAAGTCCGTTTTTAAGGTTCTGAAGGAAGTGGTGGTGCAAAGGTTTATAGGCAGTGAGTTTCAGATTCTAGTTGCACTACCTGAGAACGACTGTGCCATAAGTCTTTCCCTTTTGAAAGTTGGAGGTTTGAGCAGCAGATTTTGAGCATTACATGAAGGTCTAGAGCCACCAGATAACTTGAGATTGTTTGCAAGGTAACAAGGGTTGGAGGTGTGAATGGCTTTATGTGTGACCCAAGCAGTCTTATATACGGCCCTGGCTTCAACAGAAAACCAGCAGTGTTATCAACATAGGTGTGATATGGTCATTTCTTTTGGCCCCATAGATGAAGCGCGCAGCTGAGTGGAGAAAATAAATTTATAGGAAAAACATTTATTAGAGGGGTGTAACACCCCAACACCCCTCTGAAGGTGTGCCCCTGCGTTCTGTAAAGGGGCCCCATCACGTACGTTAGGACACTGCGCAATGCTGGGCCCATTCAATTCTTTCTTTATTGTTGTGAAAAACCTGTGCCCCACTGGTGATGGAAGGCGGAAAACAATGAAACAGGCTTCATCCAGGGTACTTACTGCAGCCTGATTCATTTTGAAATCTGAAAGAGCCGTTCTTGAAATGCTGTGGCCCCAATCATCGATGTATGCTAAAATATAATTGCCCTGCAGTCAGAGTTTAGACTTAAAGGTTATTGCATTTTGTGAAATTCATGGCCTGCGCCCCAAAGAGAGAATTTTCTGATCAAGGCCGGCTTAAGTAACAAAGGGTAGACCTGGCAAAAATGCACACCCCTGCTCCCTCTTTCTCCTAGGTATATCTCTCTGTTTCCAACCATATATTGTCTCTTTCCTTCTGTCCTCCTCCTCTGTTTTTGATGTCTTTCTCTCCACATCCCTCCATATTTTTCTTGTTATTGTATCCACCCAACCCATTGTCTGCTGCAATTAACCTCAGAAAGTTGGGAAAAGTGTCAGAAGCACCATCACTGGCCCTGGGGCCATTGGCTATCAAAACTGGCCTCTAATGGTTCCAGCCCATTGATGGAATTAAAAAGTCAGTCACCCCTGATTATGCTATACAGTTGCCAGATGTCATGAGGGTAAATTCACTATTCCTGCTTGTTTTGTGACATTTTTAGGTTTGGCTTAAAGAAAGCATTCACTGTTTTGCAGAATCATGTAATTAAAAATATTCAATACACTCTAAAATGTATACATATATGTCTATATTGTAGTGTGTTGCATGATTTAGAAAGGAACCTTGCTGGCTCCCCGAGGACTCTGCATTAGCGTGAAGTAATCACTAGAATAGAATGTAATGAAGTTTGGTTTAGAATGTTGGAGTTCATAGCTAAGTGCAGTGAAATAAAGATGTGTGATTTGCAGGTCAGTGTGTGGCCTAGTTATTAAACAAGTACCAGGCTCAGAAGGATGATACAACTGGCAACAAGATAGGGGATAAGTAACTCAAAGAAGAAAGTGCTCTCCTGGGGAGTTTGCCTTGGTCCAAGCAAACTGCTTGTGAGTGCCACATGTACCTTCGTCGAAGTGCTGAGTTGATGGTTGGCGTATGTGTAATCAAAGCACAACTCCATCTTGTGTGAAGCGTGGGAAAAGATAGAGAACTTTGCAGGAACGTCTATGTGTCATTGGTCAAGAGACTACGACCAAGGTCCTACAAAAGGTACCAAGCTGCCACACAAAATAAAGTTATACAATATATGGAACATTAACACTGCAGGCAGATTCAACCAGGTTTACCAAATGCAGTTAAAGACAGTTATCAGATACCAAACAGTGCTGCAAGGCAGAGATCAACCAGGTGTAAAACAATACAAATTGAAGTGTAATGAAAAAAAATAGATAACTTACAGAGTCCGCTAAAGAGAGTCATCGTGCCACTGAAGTCACTGAAGTGGCTCAGAGAGAGATGGTCCGAGTCGTGCTAACCGAGCTGTTTATACCAGAAACGGTTGCTCATCAAGCTGCTAAGAGGGACTCAGAACAACTTCTTAGGTCTTTCAAGAGCAAGGATTGAAGGCAACAGTAGGATATGTGAAATTTTAACATGGTAACTAAGAGAGAAGATGCCATTCCCATTGACATCAAAGATGGTCCTGAGATTCACACTTCAAAAGACTTTAAACAGGATTTGCACAAACATGATCATTCAACAGCTTTGGGGAGCAAGCTACTCTCAATGTCAGTAAGTTCCACACTGGTCTACAATGCTGCGACCTTCCTAAAAGCACCACCACCCTTCAACACTGCCAAAAGCAAAATATTGGAGATAGATGGACTGCATGGACAGAGACATTTGAAGATTTCATAGATGCATTTGAAGAAACTGATAACAGGAAAATTATGAAATATCTCAAAAATCTTGCTGGTGATAGTGTAAAAGAAGTCATAAAGAAAATGCCAAGAACTGACGAAGAAGTCACATACTGTCAGATTAAGAATGCATTGAACCTCAAATCTAATCCAGTACCAATCATTGACTATGAACAAAGTTTTCAGTCAAGAACGTCAAAGAGTTGGCAAAACAATCAATTAATTAATGGAGAGGCTCGACATACTTATCAAACACTGTAAGTTCAAAGAATTTAATGACGAAGAAGCCATGCAGCTTAGAGTGATTGATGGATGCTTGTCTGATTTATTCAGATGACAAATGCTGAAAGAAACCCTTAGGGGCTTAATCACAAGCTCTTCTGCATCGCTGGAACATCACTTTTAGTAATGGTCTGGCAGCACACACTGCAGAGCCATCTTCACAAGGCCACATAAAGCCACCCTGGTAGTTTTTCATGACCTTGAAGATATGGACTGAGGCAACGGCACACACGTTTCTGCGTTGCCTCACCCTGCAAAAGGGAGGCATACCATGGGCATTACGGTGCATGTTCCCACGTAACACCCATGACATTTGACACATTCCCACAGTTACAAGATTTTGTGAACATGGGAATGCTTCAAAAGCCTACCCCTCCCCAGGGGAGGCCTAAGGGAGGTTCAACAAGAAGAAATATCTATATAGGAAACTGCCTCTTGTGATTGTTTTTGTGCAGGAAGTTGTCCCTTCCTGTAAAAAAACAGTCATCTTTGCAACACAGACACCCTTGCACCATGGTGCAAGTGTGCCTGAGTTGGTGTGTGGAAGCCCAGTGTGCACCAGCACAGGGAAAAAGACAGGAATGTGCTGTATTTTTTAGCTACAGTGCATTCCTGCCCTTTTCTTTTGAAGGAAGGCAGTGCAGCAAGAAGGCTTGCGGTACTGCCCTGCGTCAAAAGATTGTAAATATGCCCCTTAGTCTGAAGCAAGTGCTGATGTCTGCCAGAGCTGGGGAATGTGCTGGGAGACAAGCTGCTGACATGGAGGCAGGAAGTGCCCAGAGCGAGTCAGTCATGAGTGTGAAAAAGAATTTTAATCAAAAGACTGAAGGACACAAAGTTATGTCTACACGCAAAAAAGAAGTTGTGTTTCAGGTATGGATTTGTGTTTCCATACGAAGGAAAGTGTCCCGCCACTGGGCAGATACCCAAAGACGGTGGTAAAAAGAAACATTTTGTGATGATTTGTAGAGTTAAGGAAAAAGAAAGTGCGTCATGGTGCAAAGACAAAATGGCCGCTAGAACGTTCTAGAAGCAACGTTCGACACACGCCTACAAGGCCAAGCGGCAACATCAGTTGAGGCAAATACATACTAAGCAAAGTTGATCATCATCTAACTTATCATCAAACAGTGCTTTAGCCTCAATAATAAGTGAACGTGAAGAAAATGATTGTGCAATGTCAATGCTTACCTCAGAAAAACATGCACTTGTCGGACTGGTCCCCTGTGATTAGAAAAGTGAGTCAAAGAAAAGTCGACTTGTCAAAGCAACAAAATCATACAAACACTGCCCAATACCTTTCATTATTGATAGTGGTACTTCCATAAATATAATGCCTGAAGAAAAGTACAATGAGCTGCCTCTGTTACAGAAGCTTAAGCTGTCCAAGACCAAGGTGTACACTTGGGCTGCATCGATACCCATGAAAAGTAAGGGGCATATTTATACTCCGTTTGCGCCGAATTTGCGTCGTTTTTTTCGACGCAAATTCGGCGCAAAACTAACTCCATATTTATACTTTGGCGTTAGACGCGTCTAGCGCCAAAGTTCATGGAGTTAGCGTCATTTTTTTGCGTGAACACCTTCCTTGCGTTAATGATATGCAAGGTAGGCGTTCCCGTCTTAAAAAATGACTCCCAGTCATGTGCGTGGTATTTATACTCCCGGGCAAAAATCACGCCCGGGAGTGGGCGGGGCAAAAAACCCCGCATTTGCGCCTCTTTTTAACGCCTGGGTCAGGGCAGGCGTTAAGGGACCTGTGGGCTCAGAATGAGCCCAGAGGTGCCCTCCCCTGCCCCCAGGGACACCCCCTGCCACCCTTGCCCACCCCAGGAGGACACCCAAGGATGGAGGGACCCATCCCAGGGAAGAAAAGGTAAGTTGTGGTAAGTATTTTTGTAAAAAACTTTTTGTGGCATAGGGGGGCATGATTTGTGCCCCCCTACATGCCACTATGCCCAATGACCATGCCCAGGGGATAGAAGTCACCTGGGCATGGCCATTGGGCAAGGGGGCATGACTCCTGTCTTTGCTAAGACAGGAGTCATGTTAATGGCGTCTGGGTGCCCCAAAAAAATGGCGCAAATTGGGTTAAGACGATTTTTTTGCCTCAGCCTGACTTGTCCCATTTTGGGACGCCCAAACGCCATTTTTCCCTATGCCGGCGCTGCCTGGTGTACGTCGTTTTTTTTCACGCACACCTGGCAGCGCCGGTCGGCTAACGCCGGCTAACGCCATTCAATAAATACGGCGCCCGCATGGTGCTTCAGAATGGCGTTAGCCGGCGCTAATTTTTTTGGCGCAAAACTGCGTTAGCGCAGTTTTGCGTCAAAAAGTATAAATATGCCCCTAAATGTTCATTTATAGCAATAGTGAAACATAAGAAAACAAAGGTTCAAGCACCGATCTATGGGACATATTTATACTTGTTTTGCACCAAATTTGCATCATTTTTTAATGCAAATTCGGTGCAAAACTAACTCCATATTTATATTTTTCCGCTATACCTGTCAGTGCCAAATTTATGGAGTTAAAGTCATTTTTTGGACGTGGAAACCTACTTTGCGTCAATGAGATGCTAAGCAGGCATTTCCATGTAAAAAATGACGCTAAGGCCCTAACGCTTTATTTATCCTCCCATGCAAAAATCACAAATGCGGGAAGGAGGGGTCAAAAAATGGTGCAAAGCTTGCTATGCACCATTGTGTAATGCCTGGATCAGGGCAGGCATTAGGGGAACCTGTGGGCTAATTTCCGTGGTGGAACACCATGGAATAAGCCCACAGGTGCCCTCTCCAGGCTCCAGGGACACCCCCACCCACACCAGAGGGACAGCGAAGGATGGGGACCCCATCCAAGGTAAGTATAGGTAAGTACAGTTAAGTACTTTTTTTAAAAGTGTCACTGGGGGCCCTGAAATGGGCCACCCTACACAGCACTAGGAGAAATGGCCATGCCCAGGGGACCTGGTCCCCTCAACTTGCCATTGGGGTGGTGGGCATGACTCCTGTCTTTTCTGAGACAGGAGTCATGTGGTATGGATGGTTTTGCATCAGAAAATGACTCTAGGCAGGTACAGCTGTAGGACCCTAAAACAGGAAGTGGTGCCCCTGGAGAATCCTCCACTGCTGTCATAGCACATTGAAAAATCCTGCAGCACAGACCTACAGTGCATCCATGCACCAAGCAAAATGTTGCAATGGCCAGCCAACAGAGTGAGAAGGCAGCAGGGAAGTTTAGCCTCAGGCTAAAGTTTTCTGTGAAGAATTTGGATATCCTCACAGAAGAATGCTGCAGTCACCAGGAGCAGTTATTTTTCCATGCATGTCAGACTGTCTCAGAGTCTTAGAAGAGAAAAATATGGAGGGAGATGCAGATGCGCATCAATGCCCTGGTTGTGGCAGACAGGTCCATCAAGGAGATTAAAAAAAGGTGGTATGCCCTGGCTCTCAGGCCAAGGAGAGGGTGGCAGTACAGCTGCAGAACACCAAGGGAGCTTGAGGAAGTCCATCTAATGTCCCCCTACCCTCATCTGCAATGGGCAATGGTGGAAAAAATACAGGAGCCAGATGCAGTGTGTGGCTTTGGGTTCTTCGATCCATCTGCATCCCCACCATCCTTTGGTAAGTGCAATATATCTACTATTCCAACATTTCTACCAAAACCCTGCTGCCCATATGCATGCAATTCACCCTCACCCAGATACACCTAAATGCTCCATTTGGATGATTGAAAAGTCCAGTTGGTGCATTATGGGAAACATAGTCATGTACATAAACATTGCAGTTGCTGACAGGTATAAGCTGAATAACATTGTACAACCACTGAGGAAGTGTCTGACATGTTAATTTTATTCTTGTCCCCATCTGCCACATAAATACACCTATGGGAGGACAGGAAAGATCTGCTGATGCGGGTGAAGACCAGGCCCAGAGGGAGGAAGTGCAGGATTGGGTGTCAGAGAGTCAGCCAATTTGTTCCCATGTCCAGGCCAGTGCTGTATTCCATAACACCACAGGCAACTGCAATTCAGGCCCTGGAATTCCACTAGCCAGCCACACCTTCACGCAGTCCTGTCACCAGGGTCTGGCAGCTGCATCCAACACAACAAGCACTGAGGTGGCAGCAGGCAAGGCTTGACTTTCCCTCCCAGGCAGGATCCGGCAACCAGGCGGTGTTTGGCGGCCTTGAACAAGCCATGCTGCAGGTTCAGCACCTGCAACAAAAACAAATGAAGCTCATGAACCACAAGCTGAACAGGGGATTTAACAGCGTTGCACAGCAGTTGGCTGACATCCAGGCCTGTCTGGATGCAAAATTTTATGCCCTTACAGGGGCAAATAGGCTACTGTGCAACAAGCTGGCAGAGGAGAGAAGTCAGCAAAGGTGCAGGCAGCGGAGCCAAGCAAGCAGGATTGACCAATTACGAGGGCAATTAGGAGGCAGGCATAGGCAACCAGACAGCACTCAAAGTGCACCCTAGCCCTGCAGGTTGAAATGGGCCACCACAGTAGTGACGTTTTGCGAGGCCTGCAACAAATCACTGCAGCTGCTCAGGTGATTCAGACCACCAGCATTGCTAGTGGGGCAACTGGAGAGGCACCAAACAGTGAGATTCCTAGCCCAAGTAGTATTTCTGCTGCAGATGCACATATGTTGCATAGAAACAGTAGCTGCCAGCCTGCATTTCCACCTGTCAGATTATCCCATGCCGGCTGTAGAGGGAAGAGATAATTGCACACTGACAGTGTGACATTCAGTTGCCTACATTATTGTTTATGTTAGCGGTGGTGTAACCTCGCAACATGTGCATACAATTTCTGTTCTGTTGTTTTTGATAGACAGATTGTCCAGCAAGGTTTTTGTGTACCCTGAAATTAAAGGGTTACATATATTGTGAAATCTAAGTGTAGTATTGTCATTTATGGAGCATACTGTGCAAATGGTTACAGCTTACAGCTTACAATGCAAAGTAATGTCTGTCTATGTGGTCCCTGTGCCTTCTTCCCTCTGCTGCTCTGCTTTCCTCGATTGGCTATTGGGCAGGTGGGCCAGGGTCATCATTCTCTGAGTCTGATCCAGACACCTCTATGGGCCAGCCTCTCATGCAGGCAATGTTGTGGAGCATGGCACATGTTGCCACAATCGTGCATGTAGTCTCAGGCTCATACTGCATGGCCCCCTCACTCTTGTGAAGGAACCAGCAGTGTGATTTCAGAAGCCAGAATGTCCACTCAATCACGGACCTTGGTGCACCTTTGAGCCATGTTATAGCGCCTTTCATGATGGTCATTGGGAGACAGGTAGGTTGTGAGGATCCATGGCCGCCGGGCATACTCACTATCACCTGGTGAGACACGTATAAGGGTGAGGCAACATACAGAGAGTAATGATTGTATTAATACATTTTACTGTGAACATTACATTCCAGGAGCTAGTAAGTATCCTTCATCAAAATCCCTGCTTTCTAGTTGCTGTTATATGCCACTGTGCCTAAATATGTAGGAGTAATGTGTACTTCCTGATATTTTGCCATAATGTCTGTGATGATGTTCTGTGCATTGCAGACAACTTGGTTGTTCAGGGAATGGGTGTTCTTGCAGTTCCGGTATATGTATTTCAGTGGGATGGAGGACATATGGGCACATGGTTCCCATCTATTCACTCAATGACCTGTGGGAATCTGGCTATCCTGTACAGTTGCGTATTCGTATTTTGCATTTCCAAACCCTCTCTGGACAGGTAGATGTGTTGGTATATGTGGTGGAGCATGGTGTCTGGAGAGACTGAGAAAGAAACACAACAGCACACTCTGTGACACCCCTCCGGCCACTGCTATGACATATTAGTAACTATCACTGGTCAATAGGTGGAAGGTGCACAACACATTTCCATGTGTGGGGATTACACTGGTGAACTGCATGATACTCTCAAGGTGTGGCTTTGAGGTGGCTATTAGCTCCAAGATCACATTGCTGCTCAGCCTGTATTGCTCAAAAATCTCTTCCTCTGTCTTTTCAAACAGGGTCCGCCTGACTCTGAATATCCTTTCCAGTCTCCACCTCCTCTGCTGAGCAGCCAGTATCCTTATCATCCTGGCTATCAGGTTCGGGACAGCTTTTGCGGAAGACCCGGATGCATTCTGGGGCTGTTTTTAATAGGTTGGGCCCTGTTACCACCTGTTTTGAATTGGTGGCAAATTGCATCTGTAAACAGACCATTTTGAGACTAATCGCAAATTGAGTCTCACTTCTAGATGCTGTTTTGTGACTCACAATTATGGATTCGCTTATTGCTACTTCCTAAATCTATCACTATTTCAGTTTTGTGAATGCATGTCATTCAATGCGTACTGCAGTTTTTGTATTCGCAAAACAGATTGTGACTGATTTTCATCTCGCAAAATGGTTGTACATCGGGCCCTTAGTTTTGGAGTGTCATCAGGTGCAGAACTTTTCCAAGACGCCATACGATGCATCATACAACCTGTTGTGAATGCATTTATCTGTAGCGATGACATACTGGTTTTTGGAGCTACACAAGTGGAGCACGATGGAGCCCTCACACAAGTATGTCAATTGTTCAGTGATGCAGGCTTGACTTTAAATGCAAACAAGTGTGAATTTAAAAAGACAAAACTGAAATTCTTTGGCCATATCTTTTCTGACTAGGGCATGACAACTAATTCTGCAAAAGTCCAAGCTTTGACAAATACTGAACCCCCACAAGATGTTTCAATTGTACGTTCTTTTATTGGAATGGCCAGCTACTGTTTATGATACATAAAGGACTTTGCCACTGTCAGCACTCCATTACGAGAGTTAACTAAGAAAATGTGCTTCTCTTAGATGTGAAACGAGTTTCAAGAGAATCAAATGTGGAATAGAAAATGCTACAGAAATGGCATACTTCAATCCAAAGTTCCACACTGAGATTGTGATTGATGCTAGTCCTGTTTGTGGTTAGCCGCTATACTTGCACTGCATAGTGGACACCCAAATGCAAGGTGACATATTGTGGCCTATGCTAGAAGAAGTTTGTCTCAAACAGGACTTGCTTACTCTCAGCTTAGAAAGCAAAGTTTGACTGCAGTTTGGGCTTGTGAACATTTCCATGTATTCCAGTACAGGAAGCCTTTTATGCTGGTGACTGATCATCAAGCTTTGCTGATCATCTTTAGCCATCCAAATGCCAAGGTGCCTCCTCTCATTGAACGATGGGGAATACGATTGGAAGAGTACGATTATACAATTGTGCATCAACCAGGAAAAGAAAAAATCCTGCAGACTACTTTTTGAGAGTGCCTATTCAAGGTCATGGTACTCTATCCAAAAAGGTTGAGTCTCCATCAATTTCATTGTCAAGTCAAGTACACCAGCCAATGAATTGTTAGCCCAGATTGTCACTGCTATGAATCATAATAGTGACCCCCTGAAGTTAAAAGACATAATTAAACATCAGTCAATACTTTTGACCACTTAGTAATAATGGTCAGTATCAAAAGTCCAATAATGTTAAAGATGATTTGGCCATAACTCAGGAAGGAGTGATACTGCGAGGATCCAGACTCCGGAGAGAAAAAAGGCGATAGAAGAAGCTCACAAAGGGCATCGTGGTAATGTTGCTACAAAGAGAGCTCTCTAAGACAGAGTTTGGTTTCTCTACCTAGATAAAAGAGTTGAAAAGGAATTCAAAGCTTGTAACATATGCAACTTCCTGTCAACCACAGTTAATCTACATAGTCTGCACATGTCAGAACTCCCTAAACATGCCTGAGAGAGAATAGCCATCAATTTATTTGGCCCACTTGATGATGGATATCATTTAATGGTGACTATAGATGAATATTCACATTTTCCTTTAGTCGAAGATCTCTTATCCATGAAACATGACCAAGTAATCGAACAACTTGATAGCATCTCTACAACAGGGGCTTACCAGCCATTGTGAAGTCTGACAATGGTCCAGCAAATAATTTAAAGAATTTCTGGAGCATCTGAACATAAGCATCAAAAGATCACACTCTTATGGCACTGACCAATGGACTTTTTGAGCGTCCTATGAGGATGCTAAAGAAAGCAGTGCTGCGTACTACTCATGAGAACCTCAGTCTAAAAACAGTACTGAACTCTACAAGCTTATTGTTCAACCCTTACTCAACCCCAGGTGAAAGTCCTGTGACTGATGTTTGGGAGAGCAATGGCAACCAAGTTACCTTAATGGACCACAGAAAGAGATATTAATGAAAACCTGATTGGAACAAGGGATGTGGTTCAAAAACAAAAAATGAAAGTGCATACAGACAAGAGGCAACATGCAAAAGATTCAGCAAAAATGATTTGGTGATCGCTACAGAAAAGAAAATCTGATGCTCCTTACAATGCTGAACCTGTTCAAAGTTGTGTCTACCAAAGAACACATGGTGACTGCCCAATGACTTGGGAATTCCCTTACCAAAGACTCTTTTAACGTCAGGCCAGTGGTTCATTGGTCTTCAACTGGAGATGGTGAAGGAAAGACTGATTCTGAAACCTCAATGATTGTTGCTAATTATTTACCATCATTGGCAATCTCTAACATTAAAGACAAACATTTACAGCTTCCAGTAACCACATAGGGTTGACAGATCAAAGCGCCAAAAAGATTAATTGAGGAGTTATAGTTTCACATGTTTCTATATATATAGATATTTGTGTCTGTCTCATGACTGTCTAAAGATTTGCAATTTTTCATTTAACAGTGGGGAAGGTGTAGTGTCTTGCATGATTTAGAACAGAACCTTGGTGGCTCCCCGAGGACTCCGTAACAGTGTGACATAATCACTAGAATTGAATACGATAAACGTTTGATTTAGAATGTTGGAGTTCACAGGTACACGCAGAGGAATACAGACGTGTCATTTACAGGTCCGTGTGTGGTCTAGGTATTCGGGGGTACCAGGCTGGGCAAGATGCTAGATATATGGATGGACTTTGGGTCAGCCCTCTTTTTGGTAGCCTTCTCTCCCACATCATTAAGGACACTCCAGTCCTACACTTTGTGTGACAGCCTAAAGCATTTTGGATTTTTGGGTATTGCTTTGCGTCCATTGAATTAATTGGTCTAGCACATCTGAAATTACTATTTGCAAGTGAGGAGTTTAGGACTGAAGACATAGCATGTAATCACCTGAAGTGAGGTGGCCATCCTAGCCTTCCTCACCTTCATTCATTGGTCTTATCAACTGTTATTAACATTGTGTTACTATCCACCACAGTATACAGCATGGGGCAATGAACCATCCAACTTCAGGTGTTAGTTTTCTGGAACCATGATCATAGTTTCTCTGATCACATGTGCACATACACCGAGAAAAGAAGTGCTAATTCTATTTCCCTTCCATTCTTCATTCCTGTTTCATTTTTTAAATCTTCTTTGTGTGTAAAATATTCCTCCTAGTTACACTATTTCAAAGACAATAGTAACATTTCTTTGCATAGGTACAAATCCTATTTTTCTGTGCTGTGCATCAAAATTAAGAAGGGTTGTTATACCCGTTCGAACACATGTGACTGGTAGGAATCATCCCTGCTGTTCTATTAAAATTATTTGCAATTATATCTGAAAAGTGCTTTTTTATTGCAAAGATATGACTACCACAATCTAGGGGGTGGAATTCTTTTTTTTTGGTGCCATGTGTTTGCAATAAAAGAGGGTAGCGAAGACTTTAAACTGATGCACCTTCTTTAACAGCACATGTCTATTTGTTCATATTTGGTACAACAGTGGTGTGTATGTTCCAATGTGTTGCATTCCTACACTCCTTTGAAGCCCCAGCCACAAGAAGACCTTCTTTCATTGCAGAAAGGGGTGTTTTATCTCTTAGACCTTTACCCCCATATTTTTCACACAGTTAAGGAACAAGCCAATTAACATGTCCTCTAAACTCCCATGAGCACTACACCACCATGTGTTATGACTGGAAGATGGAGCTACCATATGCAGTTGCAAAATGTGATATCTCAGAGTTTTTGCAATCTAAAAGAACATCAGTTTGCAAACTATGAAGTAATTTCTAGTACCAATTAAACTATAAGATGTGAGGTTGAGGTATAATCACACAGCAAAGGTGGACACAAGACTGTCTCCCACCAACCTCCCCGCCAGCCCCACCTGTGCCAGAAACTGTGCAATTAGTATCATTCCTTAAAATATGTGAGTTACACACACTTCCTGAACTTCACTGTATGGTCACTGCTCCTAATAGTATCTTCTATTGGAACTTTCAGACTCTGTGTGGACAAACAATTTTCTGTTGTTCTTTGACTGCTCAATTCAATTTTTATTGACTGGCCCCTTTTTGGCTTTTGAGGTTTAAATGTAGAACATGTTTCTTTAAAAGGCAAATCTGACGTCAGACCAGCTACATTGTCAGGCGAACAAGTAGATTAATAGTGTGGGGAGGAGGTACCGAAGCACTCAAAGAAGCCCCACTGTTATCAAACTACCATGATACATCGTTAGTAAGAGTAATCAAGGGTTATTAAGCATGTCCTTGACTTTTATTTGTCTTTAACATTTTCTTAAATCACAACAGTATTTCTTCCAAAGGCAGCCAACACGTGTTACGTCATTAAGACTTTTTAAAGGCTGCAAAAACGTACTTGAACGGTGCCAAGGAGATGTTTCACGTTTCTGTGTGTAATTCTGCCAGTCTGAAGGTGGCTGGCAATGTGAAGCTGCTACAGAATAACCTTGATGTACAAAGGCATGCCATTTCATGGTTCGAACTGGAGCAAACTTATCAGATTCAGGGAACAAGGGATTTATTGTTGTAAGTGATTTGGAATTCTATCTAGCGAACTAAAGCAACTACAATTTTAACCCATTTCTAGGTTTGATTTAAGTCATCTCATGAGTCTGCTCAGAAGCATCGATTTGAGCCTAATTCAAGGGTTATATCAAATTTCCATCCATATTATGAGGCAATGGTTTCGAAATTTAATATGGCTAGGCTAATGGATCATGTGGTTTCCTGTCTCTCAGTGAATTACATTTTTGTTTGCCTCACCCCAAAGCCTTTGTCAACAGCCAAGGCATGCACTTTCTAAACAAACATCGGAAAAAGGAATAGGCCTCGCCTATACAAGAGCTATAGGCTTTGTCATTATGTTTCAGCCATGTTATACACTAGCATGGCTACTGTTCAGCATGGCTAAAACTTAGTGGTGTAGAGGAGAGTGACGTGGAGTGTCGTAGAGTGGAATAGCAAAGAGTGGAGTAGAATGTCGTAGAGTGGAGTGGTATAAAGAGTGGCATAGAGGGGAGATGTGTAGAGTGGTGTTCAGTGGTGTTCAGTGGAGTGGCGTAGAATAGTATGGGCTTTGGAGTATAGTGTCATAGAGTGCAGTGGCATAGAGTGTGCAGCATAGAAGTCACCAGTTTACAATGTAGCATTGTAGAATGCAGTGGCATTGATTAGAGCATTGCAAGGTAGAATGGAGTGGTGCAGAGTGTAGGGGTGCAGAGTAGAGTGGCATACAGTGCAGTGGCATAGAGTGGTGCAGAGTAGAGGTGCGTAGAGTGGTGGAGAGTAGAATGGAGTGCTGCAGAGTGAGTGGCACTAAAGTGGAGTGATGCAGAGCAAAATGGCATAAAGTACAGTGGTGCATTGGCATAGAATGCAGTAGTGCAGAGCAGGGTGGCATAGAGTTCAGCGGCGTAAAGTGCAGTGTTTCACAGTAGAATGTTGTAGAATACAGTGGTGTAGAGTGGCATAGAATGCATTGGTGTAGAGTGCAGTGGCGTACAATGGAATAGACAGCAGTGGCATAGGGTACAGTGGTATAGAGGAGAGTGCAGTGGCATAGAGTGCAATGGCATTGAGTAGATTGTTCAGAGCAGAGTGGAGTGTTGCAGGGTAAATTGTAATGGCATATAGTGTAATGGCGTAGAGTAAAGTGGTGTAGAATGCAGTGGTGTAGAGTAGATTGGAATGGTGTACAGTGGATTGGCATGAGTGCAGGGGCATAGAGTTGAGTGGTACAGAGAAGAGTGCATTGGCATAGAATGTGCTGGCATAGAGTGCAGTGGCATAAAGTGCAGTGTTGCAAAGTGCCATAGAGTAGAGTGGAATTGCACAGAGTAGAAGAGGGAGGCCTGGACTGGAGTGGCATAGAGTGCAGTGGTAAAGAGTTCAGTGGTGTAGAGTAGAGTAGAGAGGCACAGGGTACAGTGACATTGAGTTGAGAGGTGCAGAGTGGAGTAGAGTGGAGTGGTGCAGGGTGCAGTGGTGTGGAGTGGTGCAAAGTAGAGTGGAGTGGCATAGAGTGGAGTATGCATAGTGTGGTAGGACACTGTCATTACAGACAACATATTTTCAATTGAAATGACCATTAGATTTGCACAGACATACATCTTTACTAATAAAATGATACAGTTTACAAATGCTTGCACAGTTCATTTAAATGTTATGTTCTACAAAATAAAGCTGTTTCCTACCCCAGTAACCAACAGGATTGTCACATAAATCCTCTCATTTTGAAGTCAGAAAAAGAAAAGTAAACATCGAGCTACCTAAGAAGACATAGCCTGGCATTTGACCTCTGTCTTGGAATGCACAGTAAATGTGACAAGAACAAGATTTACAGGCCTATTTACAGAAAGGAGCACATGTGGAAGAATACAATGAGAGGTAGTGTGAAAAGAATTTGCTCCTTGGGAAGGATGACCTGAACAACTTAAAACAATAAAGCCAGCAAATAGAAACCCAGAAAATGTCAGTTACAAATGCAAAGCCAAGGTTGAGCACTGGGCGGAATGCATTCCCAGGGAAGCTTTCTTAATGTACCTAAGATGTCTTTAACAAACCAGCTGTGCTGTCTGGTAGACATCAACCTACAAAATAACAATGTCATAGCAATCAATTTTGCTGGAATCCTTTGGTATTTTCATTTTCATTGTTTTTTCTTTTGGTGTAATAGCAGCATAGTAGTCTCCCTCTTTGACTCAGATTAAATTAAAATCAATTCTAATGAAGAAAGGAAGTAGAACGATCCTGCTCACAAAAATATGAACATACATTCTTCGGTGTTCACAGTCTCAATATCTTCAGTATCTAGTACAGTGAGGCCCTATAAGTGTATGTTGTGCTTTACAAATATAAATTACATAACATAGAGGACAGCCTATTTTCTTGTGTGATCATAAACATTGGATGAAGCTTGGAGCTCATTTTATTTGTTTGCTTAGTCATCTAAGGAACCATCATCAGTACATAAACACTCGACACCCTTCTCCATAGTGTAAAAGACCATTTATTAGGACAGGCTTGCTATCATAACATAAACATTAACATAACTGTAACTTGATTGAACACTTCAAACTTTTCACTTTGAACTCCCCTGTTTTCCATTCTCACTTCCTTCTGCAATTCTCTGTTCACCCAGCATCCTCTTCCATTCTGACACATATCACCCTTTGCATTCGTCCCCTGCCTGAAAACAAGCATCCCACTCTGTCATCTTTCACCTGCTTCTTTTGCCCCAGTGGAAGGATGGCCAGGCCCACATCAGACCCTCCACCCTCCCCATCTACTGCCCGCACTAGCAAGCTGCCCTAACCCAGGCATACAAAACAAAACCATACCCCTCCCCCAACCCCAGTTCCTCCTTATCCTCAAGCACTCACCCCTCGTTTTCAACCTGTAGGGTGGGTGAGTGGCCAAACCTATCAGCAACGTTACAAGCTGCGAAGAGGCCGATCCCCAACCGTGCCCCTTCCTTTATACCCTATACTAACTCCCACCACTTCCTCCCCCCCAGCCTATCCTGTCTCAGGCCGTCTCTTTCTGGCCTCCTGAAGATTCCCCTGGAGAGACTGGACTGAGTCCATCTCTCCACAGGGCCCTCCATCGGGACATAAACACTCAACACCCTTCTCCATAGTGTAAAAGGCCATTTATTAGGACAGGCTTGCTATCATAACATAAACATTAACATAACTGTAACTTGATTGAACACTTCAAACTTTTCACTTTGAACTCCCCTGTCTTCCATTCTCACTTTGTTCTGCAATTCTCTGTTCACCCAGCATCCCCTTCCATACTGACACATATCACCCTTTGCATTCGTCCCTTGCCTGAAAACAAGCATCCCACTCTGTCATCTTTCACCTGCTTCTTTTGTGCTAGTGGAAGGATGGCCAGGCCCGCATCAGACCCTCCACCCTCCCCTTCTACTGCCCGCACTAGCAAGCTGCCCTAACCCAGGCATACAAAACGAAACCTTACCCCTCCCCCAACCCCAGTTCCTCCTTATCCTCAAGCACTCACCCCTCATTTTCAATCTGTAGAGTGGGTGAGTGGCCAAACCTATCAGCAACGTTACAAGCTGCGAAGAGGCTGATCCCCAACCCTGCCCCTTCCTTTATACCCTATACTAACTCCCCCCTCGTCCTCCCCCCCAGCCTATCCTGTCTCAGGCCGTCTCTTTCTGGCCTGAAGCTTCCCCTGGAGAGACTGGACTGAGTCCATCTCTCCACGGGGCCCTCCATCAGGACATAAACACTCAACACCCTTCTCCATAGTGTAAAAGGCCATTTATTAGGACAGGCTTGCTATCATAACATAAACATTAAAATAACCGTAACTTGATTGAACACTTCAAACTTTTCACTTTGAACTCCCCCATCTTCCAATCTTACTTTCTTCCCCACTTCTCTGTTCACCCAGCATCCCCTACCATTCTGACACACATCACCCTTTGCATTCATCCCCTGCCTGAAAACAAGGATCCCATCTGTCATCCTTCACCTGCTTCTTTTCCCCCAGTGAAAGGGTGGCCAGGCCTGCATCTGACCCTCCACCCTCCTCATCTACTGCCATCCAGCATAAACCCTCTAGGCGTTTTGCTGCCCCACCAGCAAACCCACTGCAACACGAAATCAAACAGGCTCACTCCTCTATAGCTTCTCCCCCCACAGGTTAATCAGCAAAAACGCAATTCCATCATGTAATGCGCATTCCCTAAGTTCAACAAATGTACCCCATCATCTCTAAAACGTCCCTGTTCACTCTCTTTAATCCCTTTGTGTGTCAGCACTTTGATGTCCTGCGTCCCACAGAACACCCACATAGCCCGATTGAGTTTTCTCCTGGCCCGCTCAATGGCCCCACGCTTCAAAGCTCCTCTACACTTCCTTCTGGGCACAAAATCTGTCCATACAAAACAAGTCCCATGCATGTTGTGCTCTATTAGTGTCAGATCCCTCTGCATGTGTTGCAGTAGGTTGAGCCCTGATAATCAAACCAAGTAATTTTCCCCTAGGTGCAATACTAGAACATCCGGACAACCCCATGTTTGCAACATTGCAGTTATGAAAAGAAGCACATTTCCCCACTCATGCCGCTCTTCCCCCAACACAACACCTCATGTTTGCTACTCGGCAGTCCCAGTGATCGTCCATAAACTTGCTTCTCAGCATATTTTGCTGCCCAATGAATAAACAAATGTCCCACCAGCCATGTCACCACTTTTGCTTTCTCCGGGCCGTACACACAACCTAGAAATATAAACATATATCAATGTATGACAAAGATCCCCCCTGCTCTGCAATATTGTCTTTTTCCTGGACAATACCCCCTCTCAAGCCCTGACATATCTCTCGCAACACTTTGACCTCCATCTGCCAATGCACTGGATTCGTTCCCAATCCCAGCCTAAACGAGCCGCCTCAGTAGCAGCACCAATTCGGCACGAATGAGTGCCAAAGTTACCTACCCGGCTGCCTTCCAACCTTCCTCAAAGCCATTCCCATCACAGCCAACAACTGGAAAGCCGTAAGCTTCAACCCATTCATGTGTCCAAAAAATCCCTGCCTGCTCAGAAATATGCGTCTGAAAAAAGTCCCATTCCTGCACCGGACATGCATCCCCCTCCCTGCTTTATACAACCATATCCACTTTCCCCTCCCCAACTGGTCCATCTTCTAGCGTCTCAACCAAATGCCCAAACGTACTCCCTCTAGTCGCACATGCTCCTTCCGAGTCCCACCATCCTTACCCACCCCCAGCAATTCAGACACTCTGAATGCCCGAAGAACATCCATATCATTCACAACCGAAAAAGTGCTACTTCATATGCATCCACACAACAAACAGGCAACACTTGTAACAGTTGAACCAATACCTCGAACGTAATAGCCTCATGCACCATACTTCTTGACCCTGATCGCACTTTGTCCCACCCTTTCAACCTTTTTGGTAAAATGTCATCCTTTGCCGGGCCCCTGCCAAAAAACAACTTCCCATAGAAAGACACACCTGTCAGCTTACCCCCAGTCGTAGCTGGCGACAAACCCTTGTGAATCAGATATAACACAAAACCACACATGCTTCAAGCACACCCCTCCCTTGCCACCAGACACGGTCTCCATTTGTCTCAAAATCCAAATCTGGAATTCCAACCATGCCAAATGGTAACTTCTCAGAGTGGATTCAGCCAGCGACCTCTCCACCAGTTTCATGACCATCACTCCCCCCACTCCCAAATGTCTACTGGAACCACAGTCTTGTGCTCCTCTGTACCCGGTGCCAATGCACGGAAACGCTGCCACTGTGAACGATACAGGGTATCTGCAATAGAATTGTTGACCCCAGGAGTGTGTGCAGCCTTAAATATGATGTTCAAAGACAAGCAGTGCAGCATGAATCTACGCAAAAGGTGCAACACCCTAAGATCCTTTGCCCTCTGTCTGTTCACCAACTCAACCACTGTCAAATTGTCCACATGAAATATTACCGTCCTGTTCGCCAGCTCTTCACCCCACACCACCAAAGCCAGCAACAGTGGGAAGAATTCCAAAAACGCAATGCTCCTGCCCTGGTTTAACCAATGTGCTGGCCAAGGTTCCGTGCACCACCGTCCCTCTGGAAAAAGGCCAAAACCATAAGCCTCTGTCACATCCAAAAAGATTTGGATGTGTCCTCTTCCAGAAAAGCCATGGAAACCCCATTAAACTGCATCAGGAAAAGCTCCCATACCTTGATGTCTCCCCTCAAACCTACCATCAGCCGAATCCTGTGGTGAGGAAGGGATGCACCAGACATCGAAAGCCCCATGCGTCTACAAAATGTCCTTCCTCCCCGTACCATCCAACATGCAAAATTGAGGTAGCCCGGGAGCTGTTGTGCCACATGCAGCTCTATCTTCTGTCTCAATCTGACCTGGAGCGGAAATTGCTAAATTTCATCAACCTTATCCGCCGGCAAACATTCCATGAATACCACCATGTCCACCTCAATGCCCAAAAATGACAACACGCACCTAGGTCCTTCTGTCTTTTCCGGTGCCACAGGCACCCCAAATATCTGTGCCAAGTTCTCAAAACATCACAATGCCTTACCACACGCTCCCGAATATGGCACCCCCACAAAAAGAAAATCATTTAAATAGTGTGACACCGCTCGATACCCATTCAGTTGCACAAATACCCTCTGCAAGAAAGTACTGAAGGTTGCAAACAATGTGCAAGAAATTGCGCACCCCATAGGTAGAACCCTGTCCACGTGAATCACCCCTCCCCGCTGCATCCCCAGCAAAGAGAAATCCTCAGGGTGGATGGGAAGTAGCCAGAAAGCTGCCTTGAGGTCACACTTGTCCAACTCTGCATCCTTACCATATCCCCTTAATGCGTCATCTACCGAGGCATATGCCACGTGGTATCTTCATGTGAAATAAAATCGTTGACTGATGCCCCTTCTGGCCATGACAAGTGGTGTATCAAACAAAACTCCCCCTTTGCCTTCTTGAGGACCACACTCAAAGGTGAGGCCATAAGATCCTCAATGGGCCACCCGTGAAAGGTGCCCGCAATTCTGCCCTCTGCCACCTCCTTGTCCAGTTTTGCCACTACCACGTCAGGCATGGCCAACGCTGACTGCAAATTCTCCGCCCATCTCCTCCCTTGTGGCCCCTGGTACCCTACTCAAAAACCCTGTCTAAAACCCCATTCCAATTTGGGCACCATGTCCATATCTGGATACGTGCGCAACCAGTAACCTATCCAATTTATTTGGAGTAGGTATCCTTCGGCCCAGGAGTGCCCTGGCCTCCTCTTCCCCTGGAAGATCTCCACTGCTCTGCTGGACTGGCCAATGAAAAACATTGTGTGACTGGATGTCTACCCCCACATTTTGAACATTCATGCTTGAATTTGCAATGGTGCCTAGAGCAAAACCCCTTCTTGAAATTCCAACACGCCCCTGAGTTAGATAATGGTGCTCTTGGTACCTGACCTGCCCCGACTGGGGCAGGACGCTGCTGAAAGGGCCTATAGACTACAGGAAGACCACTAGCTGTATGAGTGGATGCAGCAGACTGCGAAGAAGCCATCCACTGCATACATTGCTCTGGGTCCACATCCCCCTACGGTTTGTCAGGGTTAACGCTCACTCTAGCCCGAAACTCCTCATCATAGCTCAACCATGCAAAACCACCAAAATGCATTTGGGCTTTGCGAATAATATTCATGTATTTAAACATGGCGATGGCTCTGTCTGCGTATTTTTCACAGTAAATATTAGCAAATATCAGGAATGCTGAGGTCCAATTGTCCATGGTGATAGGCACCCTAGGCCTATGCGCCAGTTCCACTCTTCCTCTTTTAAGCCTTCCTTAGCCTGAATGCCTCTGTGCAAGAGCCAAAATACATCCACATACTCATGCTTCCATATCTGAGCCTTCATCTTCTCCACCACGTGGGACCCCAGCGGCATCACTAAACCCACGTAGAATAGCCATTTCTAATGGCTATCCCCATCTTTAGTATCACTTTCCTTGTCTCCGGTCACCACCACATCCCCCTTTTCACCCTGTGATGCTGCGACCTTTTCAGCCTCTTGCCCTTTCCCACTCACCGATACCGCACTGGTATCCAATGTGCCATGTACTGACTCATCCCCCACTCCAATAGACTTATATTGGGCTGCACAGCCCTTGACCCATAACTCACCCCAGGGGGACCAACAGTCTCCCTTACCATGTACTCCGTGAGCCCGAGTACTCTCCTCCAACATGGCCTTGGGCCCACCGTCTCCCGCACTCCAGCGCCATCCTTTGATATCTGCAAAACAGGAAAAGAAGAGGGGGGTTGTGCCGCTCCTGCGCCCTCCCTAGATCCCTGCTCACCTCCTTGTTGTGCATCTCCCAGTCTTCCCATTCATCCTATTCCTCGTCATAATCCAAATCATTGTCACCCTCCGCATCCACAACATCATGTACACTGACCATCCCGTGTCCCCCATGGTGTTTGCCATCTGCTCCTTTTGTGTGGTCCCGCGGCATAGAGAAGGCCGCTAAAGACCCCTCTATTGCTTCAAGCCAACATCCTGAGGCCGTAATGCGCCCCGCTGGCTCCGCCACCTTTATGCCAACCTCTGCTGCTGGCCTTGAATCTCCGCGCCCCACATGGCCATGTGTGCTTGTCGCGCTGCCCACACCACAGGCCGCATCAGCCTCGTGCTTCCTACCTTGCTCCTCATCAGAGACCCACGCCCAATTGCCACGCCTCAAGCTATGCCCCCTGGGTATCCCACTGCGCCCCCGGGATTTTCTCTTGGCTTGCCTGGCCCGACCCTCTGCCTCACCCCTTTCTTCACAGAGGCGCACCCACTGCTCCTCTGTCTCCGCCACTAGTTTCTTCTGCTCCTGAATCCTAGCCTCAATGTCCACTGCTGACCAGTCAGTGGTGCGCTGTTGCTGGCAAACTTCCCCCCTGTACCCACTCCACTTGACTCCCCCAGCTCCATAGTGGTCACCATGCCTGTCACCCCCACCCCACCCTCATTAACACCCACCTGGGCCCTGCTCACTGCCACCTGGGCTTTCTTAACTCTGGCCTTTCCCTTCCCCCACCATCCCCCCCTGCCAAGCCTTTCCTTCCAGCCGCGCCAGACTGGCTGCCCACAGACAAATGCAGGGGCATCTCCATGCCCTCATGCCCAATAGGCCTCACCTTCTCACTGGTAATATCTAAACCTGCAATCAGGCCCTGGGCACTGGGCCCAGGCGTCTCATCAGCTGCCTCATAATTATGCCCCTCCCCCACCATAATTTCTTGCACTTCAGGCTCCCCTAATGCCCCACTTTCACTTTTGGACCCGGGGGGGGGGAGAACTTACAATGTCCTGGCCCCCCTTTCCTTTTTTATTCCCCTACTTAATCGGCGTGTGACAGGTGGCAACCGCTGCCGCCAGGCCCTGAATATCAGCGCGCATAGCGCACTGCATACCTACCCAGGCCTGGTCTAACACACAAGGCCTGAGCAAATCACTGCTACCGGCTTCGCCCAACACGCAAAGCGCAGCCCACACAGCCACCACGTCATGCGCAGTGGCCATTTCAAACTCAATTAAACTTACCCCGGAGATCGGCTCCAAACCTATCAGCTGCGTGACAAGCTGCGAAGAGGCCGGTCCCCACCCCATCCTTTATACCCTATACTAACTCCCTCCCCTTCCTCCCCCGGCCTATCCTGCATCAAGCTTATCTTTCCGGCCCGAAGCTTCCCGTAGAGAGACTCGACTGCGTCCATCTCTCCACAGGGCCCTACAGAATGGACACAATAAACAGTAAAAACAAGCACAGAAAATATACACATAGTATCAACTCTAATGTTATAAACATGATTTGTGTTAACTATGGATAGCTTTCAAACTGACCTTGAACAACATCAAATGTAACAAAGAGACAGGGGTGGTGGTTGTATGAGGGTATTGAGGGTGGAGCTCCACTTGTCTTTGGAGGAAGGAGAAGAAGGAGATTGGAAGACTGGTGTGAGACACTCGTTCTGTCCAGTCTGGAAGTAGCAGTATAGCACAGCAGTGCACAAACACATACTGCACATGAGAGGTGGATGGCTTCAATATCACCCAAATCATGCATGGCCAGTGTGCGTCTCTGAGGCAGAGGTGAGGGTAGTGAGGCGCTGCCTAGAGCAGCAGTTTTTCCAGGGATTCAGTCGAGCACTCGGCTCGCCCAGATCTGTTGACTGGCTGACCCCTGAGTTGCTAAAGCCTCTTGCCTCCTGTTCGCTCTTCAGTTCTCTAGCCTCTCTGCTGGCCTCTATCTTCTCTTCCAGGTTAGCCCATCAGCTTCTGACTTACATGCTGTCAGAGCTGGGGGCTTTCGGTGAGGTTTAGTATAGCTTCTTTAGGACTGTGCTGGGCTCGTATTTCCCTCCTTCCTTCACCAGCTGCAGCTGAGCGACACCTTTTGGAGAAATGTCATTAGAGCCCTGAGCTGAAAGCAGTGAGTGCTAGTATCCTCTGTCAAGCTGCCTTAGAGGTCTAAGTCTTTGCCAGGTGTTGTCTGCTTTCAGGTTATTTCAATGCTCCTCATTCCCGCTTCCAGCCCCTAAAATTTCCCTTAGGGACCCTTATCACTTCTTATCTCACAACCCCATCTACCCCAACTCCCCGTCACAGCCATTATTATTTGCATTGGTAGCTAGTTGAGGCCTAGCACTGTGTAGCAGCTAGGCTAGTGCTAGTCCCACAGCTGGAAGCTGCTCTGGGCAACTTTGAGCTATAAACTCTGATACAAAAAACACTGCCTGTACATAAAGGTAAGTAGTATGCTAAATGTGTTGAGCAAATCTTTGTATAAATATGTGTCTGTCAGGGTGCAATGCAAGCATGCATATGATAATTTTGGTAGTCGCGACCAGGCCTTTTGAATTGCTTATCTGATGGTAGCTTGCTGGTACAGGAGAGTGCCAAACACTTTTCTTTTAACAGTTTCAATAATGTATGTTAAAGGAAAAGCAATAACATTCTTTATGAGACAATGGAGCTATATAACGCACATTTTCACACTAGGGCCCTGATTTATACTTTTTGGTGCAAAACTGCACCAACACAGTTTTGCACTGAAAAGTTTAGCACCTGCTTGCCCCATTTCTGAGCACCAACCGAGCACCATATTTATGGAACGGTGCAAACCGGTGCAAAGGGTAGGCTAGCGTAAAAAAAAATGACGTTAGCCGGGTAGGGCAGGCACTATGGAAGAAGGGGGTTTTGTACCAAAAAATGACGTTAGGCAGGTTGGAGTAAAAAAAATGACTCTAACCAGCCTAGCGTCATTTTCTTTCGCAAAACCATCCATACCACATGACTCCTGTCTTAGCAAAGACAGGAATCATGCCCACTACCCCAATGGCCAGCACAGGGGACCAGGGTTCCCTGGGCATGGCCATTGCACCCAGTGCCAAGTAGGGGGGCCCACTTCAGGGCCCCAATGGCACTTAATAAAAATAAAAAAATACTTACTTGTACTTACATATACTTACCTGCGATAGGGTCCCCCATCCTCTGCTGTCCCTCTGGTGTGGGTGGGGGTGTCCCTGGGGCTTGGGGAGGGCACCTGTGGACTTATTCCATGGGGTTCCACCATGGAAATAGGCCCACAGGTCCCCTAACAGGTGCCCTGACCCAGTCGTTAAATAATGGTGTAAAGCAAGGTTTGCACCATTATTTGACCCTTCCTACCTCCAGTGCATGATTTTAGCACGGGGGATAAATATTGCCCTAAGGCCATAGAGTCATTTTTTGCACGGGAACGCCTACTTTGCATCTCATTGACGCAAAGCAGGTTTCCACATCCAAAACATGACTTTAACTCCATACATTTGGTGCTAGACTGGTCTAGCGCCAAAGTGTAAATATGGAGTTAGTTTTGCACTGAATTTGCATAACAAAATGATGCAAATTTGGTGCAAAACAAGTATAAATATGCCCCCAAATCTAAAAAAAAAATTACCTGGGAGAAACCAAAGGAAGCTAAGCTAGGACAGGTATTTATGCCCCTCCAGTTTGACAGTTCATCAGCTGCTTCTGCAAAGAGATCAAATTAGTGAGACGACCAATCATCGATGTTTCAACAGTCCATTGACCAAACTGTAGAGCCTTGACCATTCTCCTCATCACTGTGCCACTTACTGTACTAAAACAACCCCTGCACCCAGTTACTCTTCGCACCTCACTCTCATTCAATGAAATAATGTTCTTTAATGCGTGCCTTTCCCGAGGCCTGTTAGCATGGATTCAAAACCAAGGGGTCAATGATGACGCTCACCGATCAGAGCAAACGGATATGCATACTAATTCACCAAACACCTAACCATTTCAGTGCTCTCAATGACTGACAACCCATTGCTAAAAGTGGTGTTCAGTGCTCGTCAACACAATCTGATTGTCAAAAATGACTGCCACCTAGATATGCTGACAGAAACATGACTGATGGTAATGCTGTGATCATCTTTGAGAAGCTGTATTCCACAGGTTATAGAATAATCTACAGGAATAGAGAAGACAAGTAGGGGATGTCGTCAGAGTTAACCTTCACATATGCAAATGAACAAACAAAAACGGCTCGTTACTGAATAACCCCAAATAGTTTGTTCATCGATGCAGCAATGTAGCGACCACTAACCATGAATTTTGTTTTGCAATAGTTGGGTGAACATCAACCTGTGGGTTGACAAGCCGGCACCAAACCATAAAAGAAGCTATTTGAAAACATGCTTTCCCCGGCTATTGACCCGCTAGGGAATGGTTACATTCTTTTGTCCGACGACACACTTGACATTTGAGTACACCTCTACTTCTTGTCTGGCATCTAACACCTAACCTTTCATATACCATACCACAGTACAAACTTGAAAAGACTGGAGACAAGCAATTGCAAAAACAGCTGGTACAAAATCATCTTCCCCAATGTAAGAAATCCTCTCTTTTGACAGGATTGTTTTGGGCTCTGAACATCTAATATTTTGATGCTGGACAGTTAGGATTACTAATCGCTCCCACCTGCATTTGCCTTTCGCTAAAATTGAAAAGCAATTTTGTAATTAAATTGACCTACCCGATAGACAGGTGAGTCCATTTTGATCTATCTTTTGTTACAAACTGAATTTTGAAGCATAAAGTCAGATTAGTTTGTTGACGTTAACAGCAGAAATGTGTGTCTACTACACTGCTTCTGTGAGTTTTATAAGTTGTCATATTGCCAGCTTTAAACTTCTCTAGTGTGAGAAAAAAGGTATAAGCCCTTTTTCTTGGGGTGATTTGGAAAGGGTCAGAGAATGGGATAAGTCCCTCTGACAACAAAGGTCAAGTTCTATTGAGTTGTACTTTCCCCTAAGGTTATAGTCTACATTGATGGGACCAAAATAAGGATAAGACTCCTTCTACCCCTACATTGAATACAATTAAATACATTGAGTCTACTCAGGGGGCACCCACAGACCAAGGCCCTCATCCTCCTTGACCTCTGTGACATTTTCAACACTGTCTCCCACCACACACTCATTAACAGACTACACACAGCGGGTATAACCAGAGCAGCACTCAAATGGATAGCTTTCATCCTCTCTGAAAGAATACAAGACAGGCTGACGATATTCACATCAAGACCCAAATGACCTCATCTGCGGAGTCCCACAGGGATCATCACTCTGCAATTTTATGTACATAATTCCTCTGGCTAACATCTTCAGATCCCACAGAATCAACATCATATCCTACACTGATGACACCCATCTCTTTTTTTCTGTCTCAGGTGACATCGCCACCACCATGACAACTTCAAACAATGCACGATCAGCGTGGTCAGTTGGTTGAAAGAAGATTGCCTCAAGCTCAACACTGACAAAACTGAAGTGCTGATCTTCGGGAATAGGAGCTCACCTTGGAACTCCACCTGGTGGACTGCCAAAATCCAACCCACACCCACCCTAGCAACCACGCTTGGAAACTAGGCCTCATCCTGGGCATCAATTGCACAAGGAAGCCCCAAATCATGGGGTGACATGGTGGTTAAAATCACAATGGATTAAACCCACATTTTTGTGACTGGGGGTGAATGAAATCTATCTTAGCCAAACTAACCTGAGAGGAGGACACCATTTGTCAATTTTTCCGTTTGCCGTACAGCCATTTTTATTTGTCCAATTTTTCCAGAGAAGAGATGTGCTTAACCTCATTGCTTAGAGAGACTTTGCTTTTTCTGAACATTGATGCTGAATTCTGATGCCTTGCTGACCGAACTGATGTCCTGTTGACGAAGACTGTCACAGCTTACTGAACCATATTGAGGACAGGTATAAGGACTATGTTACTGATTGCTATGTCTATTTGTTTATGTTTCTAGGTACCAACCACTATTTTGATAGAGCCATAGTTAGATGTTTTCCAAATTTGTGTTGACTAAATTGTTTTGCATGAAGTCCAAACATGCTATTCTACTCTGATATTAGTTAGGGTACTCACTAATTATGTTCGCTACATGTAATAACGGTTGATGTCTTTTCTTTGCTGAATCTAAATGTATGTTATTTCGTTTGCGCAATTATTCTTGCTACTTATTTGTACTGTGACTTTAGACTGTGTAGTGGCTCAAGCTTTGATTAGATTGCGATTCTTTTTGGTCAGCCAGTGCTGTTTCTGTATGTTTATCATTTGATTTTGAGACTAAGTTATGTGACATTAACATTGTTAATATAGGGAAATAAACATTCTAGCTTTTACATAAATGTGTGATTATTCATGGCCGCGAGGTGGAAATTACTGACTCCTATTGATTATTAAAGTCATTGATTGTTATTACTATTGATTTGTATTGGTATGGGGTTACATGGTGGGAACTACTCGAAGTGCAGTCAAAAGGTCCATCGGCCTTTTCGCTTTCCCTTTTAAATTCACTTAATAAGGTCAGACGTAATAAAAAGTGTAGCACCGATGTTATTTGGGCAGTGCAAGTTGTGCTGCATATATACATTCTACATATATTTATCTAAACCTCAAATGTGTTTCCTCATTGATGTTTCTGTTGAAACACAAGTACAGGGAGTGCAGAATTATTAGGCAAATGAGTATTTTGACCACATCATCCTCTTTATGCATGTTGTCTTACTCCAAGCTGTATAGGCTCGAAAGCCTACTACCAATTAAGCATATTAGGTGATGTGCATCTCTGTAATGAGAAGGGGTGTGGTCTAATGACATCAACACCCTATATCAGGTGTGCATAATTATTAGGCAACTTCCTTTCCTTTGGCAAAATGGGTCAAAAGAAGGACTTGACAGGCTCAGAAAAGTCAAAAATAGTGAGATATCTTGCAGAGGGATGCAGCACTCTTAAAATTGCAAAGCTTCTGAAGCGTGATCATCGAACAATCAAGCGTTTCATTCAAAATAGTCAACAGGGTCGCAAGAAGCGTGTGGAAAAACCAAGGCGCAAAATAACTGCCCATGAACTGAGAAAAGTCAAGCGTGCAGCTGCCACGATGCCACTTGCCACCAGTTTGGCCATATTTCAGAGCTGCAACATCACTGGAGTGCCCAAAAGCACAAGGTGTGCAATACTCAGAGACATGGCCAAGGTAAGAAAGGCTGAAAGACGACCACCACTGAACAAGACACACAAGCTGAAACGTCAAGACTGGGCCAAGAAATATCTCAAGACTGATTTTTCTAAGGTTTTATGGACTGATGAAATGAGAGTGAGTCTTGATGGGCCAGATGGATGGGCCCGTGGCTGGATTGGTAAAGGGCAGAGAGCTCCAGTCCGACTCAGACGCCAGCAAGGTGGAGGTAGAGTACTGGTTTGGGCTGGTATCATCAAAGATGAGCTTGTGGGGCCTTTTCGGGTTGAGGATGGAGTCAAGCTCAACTCCCAGTCCTACTGCCAGTTCCTGGAAGACACCTTCTTCAAGCAGTGGTACAGGAAGAAGTCTGCATCCTTCAAGAAAAACATGATTTTCATGCAGGACAATGCTCCATCACACGCGTCCAAGTACTCCACAGCGTGGCTGGCAAGAAAGGGTATAAAAGAAGGAAATCTAATGACATGGCCTCCTTGTTCACCTGATCTGAACCCCATTGAGAACCTGTGGTCCATCATCAAATGTGAGATTTACAAGGAGGGAAAACAGTACACCTCTCTGAACAGTGTCTGGGAGGCTGTGGTTGCTGCTGCACGCAATGTTGATGGTGAACAGATCAAAACACTGACAGAATCCATGGATGGCAGGCTTTTGAGTGTCCTTGCAAAGAAAGGTGGCTATATTGGTCACTGATTTGTTTTTGTTTTGTTTTTGAATGTCAGAATTGTATATTTGTGAATGTCGAGATGTTATATTGGTTTCACTGGTAATAATAAATAATTGAAATGGGTATATATTTGTTTTTTGTTAAGTTGCCTAATAAGTATGCACAGTAATAGTCACCTGCACACACAGATATCCCCCTAACATAGCTAAAACTAAAAACAAACTAAAAACTACTTCCAAAAATATTCAGCTTTGATATTAATGAGTTTTTTGGGTTCATTGAGAACATGATTGTTGTTCAATAATAAAATTAATCCTCAAAAATACAACTTGCCTAATAATTCTGCACTCCCTGTATGCACATAGTACTTAGGGGGACAGAGGTACTGTCAAAGAGCACATGAATGGATCGGTTGTGTCAGAGGTCAAGTCTGTTGGCTAAAAGAGGCATGATGTAATCTTAGTAATACTCCAGTAGACATGAATGCTGCCTTGCATTGATTGTCAGTGTATGTGAACATTTAGGGGGTAATTACGATCCTGGCGGTCTCACCGCCAGGGCTAAAGTGGCGTCCGTACCGCCAACAGGCTGGCGGTGCGGAGACCCTTATTTTGACCGCAGCGGTAGGGCCCCGGTCCCACCACCGGGGCTGGTGGTTTCCCGCCGTTTTAGCCCCGGCGGTGATAATCCGCCAGGGCAGCACTGCAAGCAGCACTGCCCTGGGGATTATGACTTCCCTATCGCCAGCCTGTTTCTGGCGGTTTGCACTGCCAGGAAGAGGCTAGTGGTAAGGGGAGTCCTGGGGCCCTGGCATGGGCAGTGCAGGGGCCCCCTAACAGACAGTGAAAAGCGCGACGGGTGCAACTGCCGGGCCGGCCCAGCGGGGATGTTGTAATGGGCACCGCGGGAGTGCGGCCGCATTGGCGGCCGCATGGCGGTTACAGCTTGGCGGGCAGGTTCAATGACCCCCTTAAAGTTGTATCCCTACCAGAACTTTGATGGACATGTTTCTTGGAAGGAGGAAAATAGTATTGATCTCTTTTTACTTTTCGAGGGGAATGCTCACTTGTCAGTTTGGGTTCCCCTTTAGATGTATCTGCATTGCTCTATCCTGCAGCTACTTCTCATGTCAATGTATTCTCACACAGCTTCTCCTTTGTTCAATTGTTTCCTATTGTGCCTGATGGACTTTTTTCTGTTTTTTAATAACTCCTAATCCCAACTCCATTTTTCATCTTTTTGGTGTCATTTTAATAGCTGGATTGTTTGCCTTTTTAAAGACTTGCATCACCCTTGCACCAGGCAACAGGGCACAAGAGCGATGGAACTCTCAAGTTTGATTTATCAATCTAGACAAGGCCACCTTGCATGGCCTTGCCTGGCTTGATAAATTTAGATTAAAGCAGCACAGAGCAAATCACTGCATTACATTACTCTGCCCTGGGAAGGCATTCCCTGGGTGGAGCATGGGCATTCCCAACCACCCACCCATGGATTTTGGCACATTCCCAGATTTACCATTACTGTTAGAGCTGGGAATTACCTCATAGAAATTAGATAGCTTTTACTTTGTGGGGCTTCAGACCTCACCCACTTTAAAAGTGTGCACTCTTTCTCACCCAGGGCTTTAACAATTCGGTTTCCTGCATCAAAGACTAATAGTCACATTCCACCCCAAGAAGACAGCTGAAGCCACACTGGCCGACACCAGAGAGGAATCTCTGATCACTATATGCAAAATTAAGATGTCCTTTTTCTCGTTATCTCACAGTGGCATATGACAATATGGACCAGGACACTGGCTTAAAAAAGGTTAAACCTTTGGGCAGGATTGTCAGATACAATGCTCCTCCCTGTTGGCACCATTGATTCCCTTATATTTGCTGCCACTGAGGGTTGTGTGGGCATAATACCACACAAGTTATCAAATGTATAACAATAACATCCAGCTTCAGATCTGCCAGCAAGCTAGTCAGATATTACAAAGCTCCTTGAAAATGCTAGCGCATGTGTTTTAATAAAAATGAATGAGTGTTCATGTATTGTGAATAAGGGGTTTGTGTAGAAAAAGTAATAATGTAAAAAAATAATGCATGTATTTGAAAATGTGATTATGAAGAGTGGCTGTCAATGTTCACAAAGTGTACTTACTACTAGTTTAATATTGTGAAATGTTGAATAGTTGTTTGACTAATATAATAATATGTCATATTAAAGGTTATGCATTATGTACTAGCTTTATTAATTGTAGGCCTTACCTTAGCGAAGGTCTTGGCCTACCTGCCAGGCCTCATGTCAAAGCTGTGTTTCTTAACTTTTAATGAATGGCTGTCCTAGAGAGTTAAACTGTGATTTTCCATTTTTCATTGTTTAAATGTGCTCATAACTAAAGGTTCTCATAAGAACCGACTGCTAGAAAATGCTGTTCTTGCTAATGTAACATTTTGTGTGTAATGCTTGTGAGACTGACTTTATCAGGAGGAGAACAATGGAGATACTGACTGGAGTAGAAGCTGCAACAATATTGTTACCTGACAAGCCGGATGACGAGGACATTGCAGGACAACCAATCAGTGAACGGAGTAATGGTAGAATTAATAGATTTGGAGTTTTAGCTTTATTGTACAAAGTGTGAACATGCGATTAACTGACCAACAGGGATTTGAGATATAGTTTTAGTAGTTTTGATTTAACAACACTGCACTGAGAGAAGACAGGTGCACTGCCCATTTTCTTGCTGGCCAAAAGGTCAATATTTTCTTGTGCACCCCGACAAGAGACATGCTTAACTTTACTGCTTAAAGACTTTGCATTTTCTGAACTTTGATCTGAATCCTGATTGCCTTGCTGATCGACTGATGTCCTGAGGACGAAGGCTGACTTTGCTTGCTGTCCACAATGATGATAGTTATTATGAATTAGACTGTTGACTATTATGTCTATTTGCTTTTCCTTTCTAGGTACCAACTGCACTGTTTGGTAGAGCCATAGATGTTTTCCAAATTTGTGTTAATAAATAGTTTTTCATGAAGCCCAACATGCTGATGCTAATATGGTGTTAGTTAAGGATTCTTACTAAAGAAGTTGTGCTAATAGAGAATAATGCTTGATGAATTTCTTTCCTGAATTCCAATATGTCATCACTTTTACGCAGTTGACTTTGTAATTAATTTGTACCGTAACCTTAGAATGTTTTGTTGTTCAAGCTTTGATTAGATTAC
The DNA here is from genome assembly GCF_031143425.1 of Pleurodeles waltl. Classification (NCBI taxonomy): domain Eukaryota; kingdom Metazoa; phylum Chordata; class Amphibia; order Caudata; family Salamandridae; genus Pleurodeles; species Pleurodeles waltl. The sequence continues at coordinate 455,486,517 of NC_090450.1, forward strand.
GTTTCTTCTGCCCCTTTAGACAGCCAGTATTGTTTCTGTACGTGTTTCATTTGATTTTGAGATTAATCTACATGACCTTAGCATTGTTAATAGAGGGAAATACATTTTCTAACTTTTGCTAAAATGTGTGGCTATTCATGACTAAAAGGTCATGGTGCATGACAATACTGACTCTATTGATTATTAATGTTACTGATAATTGTTGATTACTGATATTGTGTATTGGTTAGTGATTATGTTTTGGAGCCCTGGTAAGAACATCTTAATTGTGAGTCAAAAGGTTCATCGACCTATTTGTGTCCCCTTGTGAGTTTACTTATTAAGGTCAGACACGCTAACAAAAACATCAGTGAATGAAAGAAATAGGCATTGGCCCTCATTACAACCCTGCCGGTCGGTGATAATGTGGCGGTAATACCGCCAACAGGCTTGCAGTAATTACCGCCAAATTATGACCATGGCAGTGAGAAGCCAGATAGACAGCCACTTTACCACACCGACCGCCAGGGCGGAAACAACAGGCACCACAGCTGTAGCCGCCTACAGCCAGGTGGAAGTCAATGTTCCGCCCACCACATAATGACAGCACAATCCGCCATCTTTACTGGCGCGGTACCAACAAAATCAAAAGCCTGGCGGAAAGAGACCTCAGAAGGGAAAGGACACACCATTGGAGACAAAGGGAACAACCACGCTGCCAAGGAGCCCGAGCTGCAAATCTTCCCAATGACGACCACTGTGAGTACAGCCGCCTAGTACACAGGAGAGGGCGGGAGGAAAAAGAGAGTGACACCCCCCCACCCCAAACACCATACACACAATCAGATGCATTAATAAAACATATTGACCCTGTACCCCTGAGGAATAATGCAAGGACAACAGGAATGTGATAAAGCGGGTGTAATAAAATAAATACAGTATAAATATGAAAATGCAATGCAACTGGTATAGACATATGTACAGTTCAAGGGACACTGCCCAGTCCTCAGTGTGCATGGGCCACAGGGCCACAGGCCAAGGTCCAAGGCCCCACCTGTCACCTGCAGCAACACAGAGAGAACATTGCAGGGGCCTCAATTGGAAATTAGGCAGGCACCTCAGGGGGATGGGGAACGGGGGGGGCACCTCAACTGGCAGATGAAAGAAGACCACTGGTTCTGGAGGAGGCAACATGACCTATGCTCTGTCCTGGGGAGTGCAAGGCCACAGTCTTTCAAATGGGTGACTTGCCCACTGGCTCTGGACGGGGTAATATGCCCTGTGCTTGGTCCTGGGGAGTGCAAGGCCACAGTCTCTCAAGTGGGTGACTTGCCCACTGGTTCTGGAGGGGGCATCATGCCCTGTGCTCTTCATCCTGGGGAGGCTGGGGTAGGTGGGTGTCTTACCCACTGGTTCTGGAGGGGGAATCGTGCCCTGTGCTCTGTCCTGGGGAGTGCAAGGTCACAGTCTCTCAGGTGCGTGCCATACCCACTGGATCTGCAGGGGGCAGGCCGCACAGCAGCCCATGGATGCTGGACTACATACCGTCCGCTGGCGGTGACAGCTGCTCAGAGGTGGAAGTGGTGCTGCTGCTGGTGCTGGTGGTGGGGGGAGGCTCCAGCCTATCCCCTGCATCCTCAGACAGCTGCCCACTGGTGGTGGTGGTGGTGGTGCTGCTGCTGCTGCTGGGGGAGGGAGCTTAAGCCCATCCCCTAAAGCCTTGATGGTGGTGGTGGTGCTGGTGCTGCTGCTGGTGGTGGGGGGAAGCTCCAGACCCTCCCCTGCAGCCCCAGACGGCTTCCTACTGCTGGTGCTGCTGCTGCTGGGGGGAGGCTCCAGCCCATCCCCTGCAGCCTCGGAAGGCTGCCCACTGGTGGTGGTGGTGCAGCTGCTGCTGGTGGGGGGAAGCTCCAGCCCATCCCCTGCAGCCATGGATGGCTGCCCACTGGTGGTGGTGGTGCTGCTGGTGGTGGGGGGAAGCTCCAGTCCTTCTCCTGAAGCCACGGACGGCTGCACAACCATTGTTCATGGTGGGGTCTCCGTCTGAGTCTCTGCACTAAGGGCCAGATGTATGAAAAGTTTTTGCACTCGCAAACGATGCGAATCGCCAAAATCGGCCGTTTGCGAGTGCAAAAACGTGGTTTGCGATTCATGAAAGGCATTCGCAGACCAAAAATAAGAAATCGCAAAAATTGTGATTTTTTGCGTTGCGACCTGGTTTTGTGAGTCGCATTTTGCGATTCGGTATTTCCAGTAGGAAATTGTGAAGCGCAAAATGCGATTCGCAAATTCCAAGTCGCAAATAGATGCATCAAAAAATCGCAATTTGCGGATTTTCGCAGAATGGCATTTTGCACATGCGAAATACCACTAAGTGAAACCAGGTGGTAACCAGGTGCAACCTATATAAAGAGGCCCGGAATGCCTCAGACCCTTTTCCACAATGGCTGCACTCTACGTCATGGCGAGGAGGATGAGGATCTTGGCAGGTTTGAGGAGAGGGAGGAGGAGACAGGAGCGCATTTTCAGAGTGCGCATTACACTTTTTGACCTGACAGAGGAGGAAATATTTGAGAGGTATAGGTTGAACTCAGCCATGATACTTGATCTGATAGCTGAGCTACAACCCATACTGCAGCACAGAACACTAAGGACTCACAGCATACCCACCCATGTGCAGGTATTATGCTCCCTACACCTACTTGCCTCAGGGAGCTATCAAGAGGTCATAGCAGCAGCTGGAGGGGTTTCACAGAGTACCCTCTCCAGATTTTTCACTGCATTTATCAACGCCATGCTAAGCAAACTCCAACAGTACATCAGATTCCCCCACAACCCACAGGAAATACAGCAGACAAAAAAAGAGTTTTATCAGATAGCACAGTTCCCCCACGTCCTAGGTGCCTTAGATGGCACACATGTGGCAATCTGTCCACCATCAGCCAAAGAGTATGTGTACCGAAACCGTAAATACCAACATTCCAGGAATATTCAGGTGATATGCAATGCCTCCTATATCATAACTGATCTCGTGGCCAGGTACCCAGGGAGCACACATGATTCGTACATCTTTCGCCACAGCAGCATTCACACAAGACTTCTAGCTGGGGAGTTTGGTGAAGGATATCTACTAGGTAATGTCACTCTGTACACTGGTGCATAGATGGCGAACCCATGTCAGATGGCTCAGTTACTCATCACACCTTCTGTCCCTTCCAGGAGACAGTGCCTACGCAGTGCGCACCTACATGATGATGCCCTACCTCAATCCCACAACACCAGCAGAACGGAGATACAATGCAGCACACAGGGCAACCCTCAACGTGGTGGAGCGCACATTTGGACTGCTGAAGAGTCGCTTCCGTTGCCTCCACAAAAGTGGAGGGGCACTACAGTACAGTGCAGAGACCACATGTAGAATAGTGGCTACTTGTGCAATCTTGCACAATATAGCTACAACCAGGGGCATACCTATAGAAATCAGTGACACTAAATCAGATGAGGACGACGATCCCATACCACCTCTACAGCCAGCAGACAGGACCAGTGCAGCAGAGGGAAGGCAAAGGCGTGCCGACATCACACACAACCATTTCGGATATGAGTATGAATGACAAAAATCCACTGACAACTGTACCTGTAGTGATATAAATGTATTACCTTACGTCAGGTAATGAATGATTGAGAAATAAATGAAACAGGTGATGTTAGAAACACAAATTAACTAATTAACAGAGTCACGCACTATTCCCTCATAGTGGCAACAGCAGTGTAATGGCGGCAAGAGTCACTTTCTTCTCCCACGTACACCACTCGGGTGCCCAGTTAAGTCACTGGCACCTTGATTGTCACCTTCAGTGGCAGTGCTGCACCTGGCACTGCGCCGTCTGGTGTCTGCTGCTGGTACGGCAACACTACTGAGGCTTGAACTGTCCTCAGTGTCCCCCAAGGCTACCTCACTGGGAGTGGCAGATCTCTGTCCCATTATGTGTTCAATCACATTTGTGATGTGAACTAGTCCCTGGACAACGTCCCTGCTGCTATGTGCAGCCTCCACTTGTGCTGCCACTGCGCGACGGGCGATTAGTGCAGTGGAATTAGCCATCCTGTTGGAGGACCTGCAGTAGCTGCCAAACATTGTCCAGAATCTGTGTTCCTGTCTGCTCCGGCAAACCCTTTCATGGCGCAGCTCCTGGCAGAGGTCACGGACAGCACTAGTTAGGTCCCTGGTGTCCTCTGAAGCCTGCACCTGTCCCTCATGCAGCTGTGAAATATTGCTATTTAGTGCGTCCAGTTCCCGATGCAGGGCAATCATGTGTTGGTTATGCACTTGCAGGTTCCGGTCTAAACTGAGGATCCGCTTGTTTTCCAGGCGCTGCTCCTGCAACATAGCAGCCTCAGGGCCCCCGAATAAGGACTGACCCTCACCTGCCTCATAATGTTGCTGCTGGGACTCTGTTGGAATCCTGCGTGGTGCTGGCTGGCTCCTGCCCTCCAGAATCTGGCTGTGCCTGTCTGGTGCAGACGGTGTGCTTGGCCCTTCGAAGTGCTCATCCGAGTCGCCGCTGAACTCTGGCAGTGGTAGTTCCCTGGGACTGTGGCAGACAGTGGATATGTGGAGGGACCCACTGGTGTTGGTGTCCGAGGGCTGATGGGTGTCCATCTCTCCTACACATGGACTGTGTGTGGCTGCTGGGCCTGGCCCACCTGCAACAACAATATGCAGCATGTCAGTTCTGTATGTTACATTATCTGTCAGAAAATGGCAATAAAGGTACAGGTACTGCTCTACACGGTGTTGTGTGTGTTGTGTTACCTTGGGTGTCACTATACTTCATTACATTGTTATGCTACTGTCTGTACTAATTTGTGGACTGCCACTCCCATAATGCATTGTTGTGCTGCTTCTAAGATGTGGACTGGACTACTTCACACACTGCTTCACATTACATGCTAATTCCTAAGGGGCTTTTGTGCATACACATATCGGGTTCACAAACATCATTGCACTTACCTTGGCTGGTACTCGGTGTGCCGGAGGTGTCGATGTCTGTGACCCCAGTCACAGCTTCAGGGAGGAGTGTGGATTCCACCAGGTCCTCCAATGGTGTGGATGGTGCTTCTGTTGGTGGTCCGCCACCTGTACCCCTGGCCTCCGCAAGTCTCCTTGCCACCCTCTCCTTTGCACGGGAGCGCAGGTCGTACCACCTTTTTTTTATTTCCTCTATGGAGCGCTGTGCCACTCCAATGGCGCAGATTTGTGATTGAATGTCCAGCCATAATCTTCTCTTTTCACTCTCAGGAACCTGGAGTGAAGATTTCCCGAACAGGCGGTCATGGCTCCTCACCACCTCCTCATTCAGGACCTCAAGCTCCTGTTCACTAAATTTAAGCTTGCACTTCCTTTCTGCCTTCTATGCTGGTCCTGGGGTCTCCATCCTGGCTCAGGTGTTTCTGCTCCTGCTGAGTGCCGCTCTGTGTGGCTGGGCTGCTCTCTCTCAGGATGCTGCTTTGGGTGTGGCACCTGAAACTGCCTGGGATGACTCATTTCCTGCTGGTGATGTCATCAGGCTCCTCCAGGTGTGCATTCTCAAACTTTCTCGCAATTTGCGATTTTTTACCGAATCGCAAAAAAATCAAATGCAAATTGCGATTCGGTAAATGGGCCTCGCAAACCACAAATAGCGATTTTTAAGAAATCGCTAATTCCGAATCATAATTTTGTTACGTGGCAAATTGCGACTCGGAAATAGCGATTTCTAAAAATCGCTATTTGCGATTCGCAAGCTCATGTTTTCAAACATATGGCCCTAAGCCTCTTGCCCTTTCTGGCAGCAGCTGGTCCTGGCTTCTTACCCTTCCTTGCAGCAGCTGGTGCTGGCTCCTTGCCCTTCCTGGCAGCAGCTGGGGATGGCTCCTTGCCCTTCCTGGCAGAAGCTGGGGCAGGCACCCTCCCCTAGTGGCTGCTTGGTGCAGGCTCCTTCACCTTCTGGACATGTGCCCTGAATCCTTTCTCACCACGAGTGGGTGTGGAGACTACTGGGCCCGTGGACTGGGTGGCTGAGGTGCTTGCCTGGGTTTTGCTACCCTGCCCGGATGTGAAGGATGGGGGGAGGGGTAGAGAAGAGGTCAATAGTGGAGAGGAACAACTTCTTAGGGACACTGGGGTGGGAAGAGGGACAAGGTTTTGGAGTGGAGGAAAAGGGAGTGGTTGTAGGAGGTGTATGTCTGCTGAGTTTGGGTGCAGGTGCATGGGTTGGATGCTGTGGACATGAGGTGGATGTCTGTTGGGTGTCTGAGTGCTTGCGTTTGTGTACTTTAGGAGGTGGGACAGACACAGTGGGATAGGACATAGAGGACATGTGCATGGCTGTTGTGGAGGTGTCTGCCAGTGAGGTGTGTGTTATGCTAGGTCTGGTGGTGATGCAGGTAGTGGATGAGTATGTAGTGCATGCAGGTGTGAGTGTAGACGGAACTGGGAGGGAGGTGGAGGAGCAGGGGGACACAATGGAAATTGTGGATGTTGGTAAGTGCGCATCTGGATGGTGTTTGTGTGAGTGCCTGTGGGATGATGGGTGGTGCTTGTGTTTGCCTGTGCCACTCTTGTGTGTTGTCTTGTGTGCATGCACGTCTGCCTGTGTGCATAGGATAGGTTGGGCTTGAGGGGAAATTGGGTAGAGGATGTTGTAGGGGGTAGTGTGGAAACAGGGACAATGGCTGCCATCAGAGAGGATGCCAGAGCCAGGATTGATCTCTGTTGGGCCGCCAATCCAGTGTGAATGCCCTCCAGGAATGCATTAGTCTGTTGCATCTGGGCTGCCAGCCCGTGGATGGCATTCACAATGGTTGACTGCCCTACAGAGATGGATCGCAGGAGGTCAATAGCCTCCTCACTCAGGGCAGCAGGGCTAACTAGGGCAGGGCCTGAGGTGCCTGGGACAAAGGAGATGCCCACCCTCCTGGGTGAGCGGGCTCGGCCAACTCGCTGAGGGGTTGCTGGGAGGGCGGTGCTGGTATGGGGGTGGCGGCTGTACCTGTAGCTGGGGTAGTCACAGAGGTGTCCGCCACCACCAGGGACCTTCCATCGGAGGAGGTATCTGTGTCCGAACTGTCCCCTCCAGTCTCCGCTGTAGTGCTCCCTTTGCCCTCTGTCCCACTGGTGCCCTCACAGCCGGTGGACTCTGCCTCATGGTTCCTGTGGGATTCATCTCCCTCCGTCACCGGTGCCTCTGCTCCTCCGCCAGATGATGCTAATGCACATAAGGACAGGGTGACAAAACATGAAAGGGGGGAGAGAGACTAAGGATACACTTGGTCAATGGCTGCACCAACACCACCTCACACACAGGGAACAGCCCTACGCACTATGCATTGCACTACTAGTGATATTGCTAGCTACCAAGGCAGTGGGAGGGGCACACACCGCCAAATGCAGTCCACCTGGGACCCACACAGCCCTGACCAGTATTGGATGCCTACGAGCTAGGAAGCAGGACTATCCCTTCCAGACCCTTGCCACCAGTGGACCTACTCTACAATGTCAGGCATGGCCTATGGACACCCACTGACCCACGCCCCCACCTGGATACCACCCTACCATGCATACGTTGTAATGATGGGCACTGTACTCACCCCCTTGTGGCTGCTGTTTTGCCTCAAGTGCCCATCCAGCTCCGGATAGGCAACCACCAGTATGCGGCCCATCAGGGGGGTCAGGGTTCGACGGGCACCCCTTCCTCATTGGGAGGCCATCCCCAGCTGGGCGTCCGCCGTATTCCGTGCCCAGCGTCTCGGGTCTTCCCACCGTTTCCGACAGTGGGTGCTCCGCCTGCCGTAGACCCCAAGGGTCTGCACGTCCTTGGCAATGGCATGCCATATACCCTTCTTTTGATGGGCTGACCTGCAGAGGCAATACACAAAGCAAATAGTATCGGTCAGAGCGTCCTGCCTGTTACACATGTGGCCCATCATACCCTTCACAACACCATTTACACACACAGGGCCCAGCACACATGCTGTATGCCGCCCACAGGACATCCACCCACTACCTCTGCACGAGGCCTTCACACACACCACCCCATGCATTCATGCCACATGTATGTTGACTTGCACTTTAGTTACATTTTCCCAGAGAGACCAGAGGCATTGTGGTGGTGGCAGTATCAATGTTGCCACAGTTCGGGGTTCGAATGTCCCATCTGGGATGGCTTGTAGAGTGTTCTTACACCCTATATGAAAGGCCAATTTGTTTGGCTTGGGAGAGTTTGGGTGTGCCTGCCAGATTTTTAATTCAGTAACTAATGCCGAAAAAACTTCCAGAAATGTACTAAGGTTTTCCACGATTAGAAGGCAAGAGCAGTTGTTGCCTAGGGAGCCAAGTCTAGCCTCTAGTTTGTTGATCTTTAGGGTCATCTCAGATATTGCTGTGGCAATGGCCTGCAAGCTCCAGCTTATGTGACTGCCAAGTGAGAGCATTGATTGCAGCGGCTAATGTCGTATTTGTTGTTGTTGGTAGCGAATCTTGTTTGAGTCGTGGACAGCTAGTTTGGGGCTGAGTTTTTCTGCTGCTAAATGATTGCTCCATGTCTCTCCCCGGCTATTGACACCGTCAACTTGGATATGGTAGTTTTGCCTGCTTGCAGTTAACAGGGTGAGAAGTCTGTCCATGAATAAGTCGCCATGGCCTTCCATTTGATTAGGATGAGAGTGCACGGATCCTCCTGTTGTCGCTTTTTCGGTCAACTCCCATGTCACCTCCTCTGTTGCTGCTTAATGAAACTGCACCCATGCTGTGCTTACAGCCTTATATTGTGGCAATGTTAGGATCGAAATGTAATGCTGTGAAGAAGGGGGCATTGAACAGATCTCTGCGAAAACGACTGTCCTGATGTGGTGGGTGTTCTCCAAGACCTCCCCCTCCACCATTGATATTGTGAGTTGGAATTGATGTAAGCACTGAAGATAACTCAGTTAACTCAATTATCTCTTTGTCTGTAGGAGGCAGTCTGAGTGTTGTACCTGGCATGATGTATTGGCTAACTGGAGGAGTCGTCAGCTTTTCAGGCTGATCCGTACAGTGGTGATTTTGTTCTAGCTATTTATCGGAGGGTTTTGCTGTTGAACCAACCTGTTTATTCAGGGTAGGCAATATATTTTTCTCTGGTGTTCCTGCGGTGCATTCCTTATAAGAACTGGATGTTCTTGTGAAGTGTCCACTTATAGAGGATGGAGGTAGGTTGAGGCAATACCAAGGTCATCTGCATTTTGAATGGCCTTCATGGGTCTGCTTATGGTTGAGCTCTTGACAGGGCTTTTAGTAGGTCCTGGTCTCTTTTTGGTCATGGTCGGTGCTTACCTCAGACTGTACAGGCTGTACACCTTATGAGTAAACCTATAAGAAAGCTTCCAGCTGTCTTGGGTGTGCTGACCTGCCTTTTTATTGAGTAATTGGATATCTTCTGGGCCCTCTGAATATGTTGGTTGTTGCGCAGCTGGATGCTGGCGTGGGTTTGAGTATCATTGATGTGGGCAGGAGCAGCTAGAAAACCTCGCTTCCTCCATGCTGTTCCTCCCTGAGAGCTATTTTCATTTTGCTGAAGGGCTACACTGTATACTGTATATGGTGTGACTGCCCCCACCAGCTAATGACCTGACTCCAAACACTCTCCCCCTCATTGAGGGGAATTATGGCTGGTGCATGATGGGTAATAAAGAAATATGATTTTAGCTGAGGGAGGTGAACGTTTTGTGGGTGCTTTCCTAGCTGAGCGGGTAGGGCTGAGCAGAGAAAGGGAAGCACATCAGGTCTGCAAGCTGCCCAAACCAGGTTGGACTGCTTTCACAGGCTGAAGCTCAACCAGTGCACCGGGGCCTAAACTCACTATAGGCTGCCCGGCCAACATATAGTTCTTACTGCGGCAGCGGTGATCCTGGTGATCTTGATGATGGGTGTCCCCGATGTGCTGTGCGGTGCAATGGGGGGCTGGACTGCCCTGAGCAGGGTCTCAACATGCTGGACTCTATGTTCTCCCCCAAATGTGTCAGCAGTTCAGCGAGTCTGAAGCGGATAGGTGCTGGGCTGCGGGGTGCTGGCAGCACGTACTCTCAGACTCAGGCGTTTCTGATGGGCAGTGAACGGAAGTCGGAATGGGCTCCGGCATGGGCCCAGACAAGGTATCGGGTAAGGTCCTGATGAGGTCCCAGCAGGCCCCGGCCACCACACTCCCAAACGCGGCCAAACACCACCAAGCCGCACAGGTCGTGTGATGCTTTCTCCATTAACTCCCTGACAGTGAAGCCAGTAAGAATATCTCACTAAAAATCAAATACATGCAATTGCCAGTATGCTTTTATGATCTAGTAAAGTGATATTAGTGAAGGGCTAGTTAAAAATATATCAACCAGTAATGAAAATCTGAAATGTTGCAGTGTACAAGAAAAACGTAGGAGTTAGTGCACATGGCAACGCTCATGGGTGAAAAGAAAGGCATAGGAGTGATGAAAGTAATATATGTGTCGGGCATTCATGGTTATGTATGTAATGTATGAAAGAAAAACGGGGAGAGCAGGGAGCTAAATCTGTCATTGAAATGTACAGCACTGCAGTAATTAAATAATTCATTAACCCTGGGAAAAGTAGCTCCCTCAGTCTATTGGGATGTGAATCTTGTAGTACTTGGCATGTGTTACCAGTTCAAAGGAGCAATCAAGGACACCATGTACAGACATAGGTAGCACCATGGAAAGGGAACACGGTAGCTAGAACGGGTTGAGGTCACCATATTAGGATAGAAGACTCACTATAAAGAAACATGGATTGGTTATAAAAAAAGTACAGGTTTGCTTAAGAAATATGTTAAAACAAAAACAGATCCAGAATAAAAGCCAGTAGCCGGGGTGTTCTGAAAGAACGGTCCTGGTGGTAAATAAAGTACTGTTAAGGTTACCCTTGTTACTAAAAGTACTTACCCAGAAGGCATAATATTCCTACTTTTAAGCAACTCTTTTGTGCTCGGTGTGAAGGTGTAACCCAGTCCCACAGTTTAATGAGACTATAGGCACCATTTTCAATCGGTTCCTTTAAAACTAAGTCAAATAGGAGTTAAGGTGGTATCGTTGGTTCAGCAGTCGAAATACACCAAATGGCATACAAAGAAACGAAGGGCACTCTGCACACAAAGGGAACAGCTCTGCAACAAGGTCAAGAAAACTGCTCAGTGTTTTGCATACAAAATGAGCAGGCTGTAAAAATGGTGGAGGGAACGGTGGGACTGTGAAATACCCATTAATAAACACAACACGTAAAATTAAAAAACGTTTGCTTACATAGACGGTAGTTCAAATATAAAAATTTCGTTTACAAACACATGTTTATTTGAATGAGGGCAAGCTTTCTCTTCAATACCCCTTCTGAATTCACCGCATAGCCCCAGTCACATGCAGAAAACGATGCACTTTTTACATTTCAATTCAAGCACCCCTTTTTAGGCAGACTGATACAACAAAGTGTAAATAGAATATGGCGAGGAACCCTCTTTTTGCTTGTTGTTCTGCATCACACTAATGGTTTTAATTTCTATACTTTAGTGCTAACTGTAAAATATGCAGAAATCATCCATGTGCATGGCTGCACGAGGGCTAAGTAGATGCCTAAAACTGATAAGAGCTAGACATCAGGTTTTTAAGAGCCCTTATACTGTCCCAAAATGTCAATATTCCAACTAAAGCAAAATCTGCCTTGACGTAATCCTGATCGACATTGGAGAGGAGCAAAGCTTAAATGGTAAAAGAATACATACTGGTTTCAAAAGGATTGCTCAGAAGCCCACAGCCAACACTATCGAAGGTAGGAGTCCGGATTCCAAGGCTGGCTAATCTTGATTCCACCCTATGCCGCTTTAATCTTCCCCCAGACACTCCCTACTTCTTTATCTCACTCTTGCAGGCTCTTTTCATCTTTGTTTTCTTCCTTTTTAGGTCAAGCTCGCAAGTGCTTTGACCTGTTGTAAGTATTGTGGGCTTTCAACCACACCCATCACTTTCACTCATTTGTGGGCTTGCCTTTCAGAAATCCTTTGTTATTATTGGTAAATGCTTTAGATTTGTCGACGGTTTTGTTACTGCTTTGCAGACTGCCCCTGTTACATGGATAATTGCATGATTTCCAATACTTTTGACTGAGAGCGAACTTATTTTTCTTTTTGTGTCGCTCCCTTGCGCTCATGGTGACCATGGCACTTTCAGTCGGCTCACTTATGTCAACTGTTTTACTTTTCATTTTCATTTTAAGTGTCAAGAAAGGTCCGGTTAGGAATTTACAATGCTAATAGCTGTAACTCGAACAAATGCAAGACCCTTCTTTCCATTTTTGTTATTTCTGTCTCTTACTCTGGATCAAAGTCTGTTGAGGAATAATTAACGCTAGTCCCCAAAAATGAGTACTGGATACGATCCCCAGGGCACGATTGTTACCCCCTGCCACATTTTAAAAACTTATTATCTCAGTGTCTAATAGTTCCCAAAATTAGCTGTTGAGGATACAAGTGTTATTTCACCCACGGAGGTGGCGCCGCTGTGAGGCGAATGGGAAGTCATGCATACTTATGGTCGCCTGGACATAAGACCGGAAGAATATGCAAGAATAAAGAGGCAAACATGCTCTATGTAAAGGAGATTGTTATGAATAATGCATTCTCTGGAAACGCACCACAGAGCCACGTGCAGCAAAAGCTCAAAGGTCACCACCATGCTGGGAGCAGATCATTATCACAAAATGAGCAAAGCATGTATCATGAAGTAAATTAGCACCACATGTACATCGACAGCAGTCAAATCTTTCCCACAGAAACATTTCATCACTGCTTCATGTTAAAGTGAAAGTGGAGAAAGCCAGTAAACACAAGGATATTAAAATTATTAACTTGTGACATTGCTTCTTTTCATGTCAGCCCCAGCCATTTGTTTTCTAGGGGAAAGCCTGCAAAACCCCAGTTTCTCATGGCTATATACCGAATCAGACATTGTTTGTTCTAGATTCTTGGCGCAGCGGTTGGTGCCTGGCATAAGCATCGTGCTGCTTCTGCTGCATTGAAGAACATGGCACAGACTACACTTTGCTACTCTTGGCTGGCATTGTACAGATAGTGCAGAGCAATTTCTTGGATAAGCCTAGAGCAAGCTATTGCATTGTCTCTGCTCTGGAACATTGTGTCTAAAGAATACAAAAAAGTGATGAGTGGAATGCTTGAATTTAACTCAGCCACTGGTAATGACTCGGTCAGCATCCTAGCCCATCATTATTTTGCCTACAGTGCCTACTCAGTATGAACCCAGCAATATGCAAATCAGTCTTGAGCCTGTTCCAATAGGAACAATCAAGCTCAAACTGTCAGGCTTGGTCCTGCCTGAACACAAACAGACCAAGACCTACTGTATTTCACTCTGGTTGAAGTCCTTCATTTAGTTGTAGCTTGGTTCCAGTGGCACAGTGAATTTCCACTGGAGCAGGAACAAGACTGATGTGCACATAGTGTGGTCCAATCTAAGGTGGCATAGTAAGCATAATAATTATAGTTTGGGATGAGTCCCTTAGAAATTAGAAGTGGCTGAGAATAATTCAAGCATTCCATCTATCTCTGTTCACTTCTATGGAACACTGTGTGGCAAATTTGCTAACATTTTGTGCATGTTGTGAGTCACAAACTTGACATAAACTGGTGCAAAATGTTTATTGAGATTTAGGTTCTAGTACAACATTTGTGTTGTGCTGAAAATGTTCCTCAAAGTAATTCAAAGCAGTGCTCTTTGCATTGCTGTTTTTCAAGGGGGAGTCCCATGGGGAATTACATGGGTGTTTCAATGTAACCACCTATTGTAGACAGGGCTTTGCCCCAAAAACTAATGCCTCTTTGAGACAGGCATCAACAATGAGAAATGTTGACTACCATTTAACCTATGCAAACATGTTAGTGTTAGTTGTGTAAGCAGGACTCACTAGGTCAACATAGAAGGTCTATACATAATTTGCATTGCGGTTGACCAGGTACATTGAGCAAGTCTCTATGTGTGTGGCCATGGGCAACTCTAACAGTGCAATTGTTGGAGGTGGCACGTTCTGGTTTGCGGAGGCAAGGCCCTAGTCAGGCAGAACCCGCCACTCCTGTCAAGGGTGGGTGTTTACACTCACTGTATGACCTGTGCTCACGGTTGGGTAGCTTGGCACAGAGCAGTCAGGCTTATCACTGAGGCAATGTGTAAAGTAAAGACACAGCACTTCTCTGCCACAACCATGCTGCGCGGCACAAATGACATAGTGTGTGTATAAAAGGATTGAATTTAACATACACATTGTCAATACAGAAGGATTATAATGTAACTTTGGACCTATACCCTAATTAGCAATAGAAGTCACAATATGCAAGCCAACCGTTTTCGACTCTAGGTACTGTATTTACACATGAGAAAAACAGAACATTCAGGCCCGCACCCACATAAGCTGTCAAACGTTGTCATCACAAGTCCCACCCAGAATACCCGACAATCAGTGCAACATATAAATTCAGGGTGCACCCTGGCTCCTAACGTTAGCAGTAAAAAGTACATACAAGGTTTACCACACCTCCATGTAGCACTGTGGCCAAGGCCACATTAGTAAAGTGTAATGCCAACTATAAGAATTCCTTGACAGAAAAAAATGACCAGCAGCACCATGTACTGTGTCTGCATTCACCACCACTCACTTCCGCACATCCACTCTGCTGTACCACAGATATTAGTCGGCACATGCACACAGTCACTTGTATGCACTCAGTCCCTGCACTCTAATGCAGTGCCCTGACATCCATAGTGGATACCACAGTGTTTGCAAGTACACTGGGTTCCAAACCACCTTCTACCCATCAACCCGCTTCGGCTATCACGTCTCTCCACAAACCAAAGATTGCATCAAGCTTTCCCTGGTTACTAGACCGCTCATAGCCAAGTCACACTTCTCAGGGTTCCAGAGTCAAGGTGGGGGAAAGGAAAGACAACAGCCGGTAAACAATAAACAAGGAGATGTTTGGGGTCCCCACAGGAGGTTCACTCAGAGGTCAACAAAACACTGTTGGAGGGTCACTGAGGCTGCCGTTAGACACCAAGGTGCCCAGCCCACCCAGACAGTCCAATGTTACCAAATAGTTACCAATCTCAGCACCTCCTGATCGGAGGGGTGCAATCGGAGCTTGTTGACTTGAGTCATATTCAACATTTCCAGTTGCACACAACAAGTTACTAGGCCCACACTCCCTGTACTAGGAGACGCTGCTTCTGGGGAACAAAGACTCAAATGACACCATAAGGTTATGATTCCACATGAAAAGTGCTCAGTGCTGTACCTCCACAAAAAGGAGGCACAATGTCAGGGGTCCAATGATCTGAGTCGCCCTGATCGTACATTAATTCACAAGCCAATTCCCAAGGTGGCACCTCCTCGAACAGACGCAGCAGTCTGGTGCATGATGACTTGAATTGCACCAGACAATCCCATACTCTTCCACAAAATATGTAAATTCCTCACCCCTCAGGGAGACACAACTTCTAGCATGCAATGACTTGAGTTGCACTAAGCCATCATGTCACACTCAGAAGTTGGTATCCGTACCTCTCTGGAATGAGGCACACTGTCTAGTGCACATTGAATTTATTCACACCAGACTCCCCAGTCATACACTTTGACACAAGATCAGCCATGCCATACGAGGCCAAGTACAGCACAACTTAGCTTGCACCCCTACCTCCAAGGGTCGCAACCAATGAATAGAGCACCACACGCAATGAGCGTATAGTCAAGGATCACATGAGGGAAATGCAACACACTCGAAAATAGTGGACCACGTGGGTGATCCTGTTCACACCAACAAGACGTTTCAGCATGCAGTGGTCCCCACGATGAACGTCCACTCACTTGAAGTGCGGGCAGTCCTTGGCAAGCTCTGCATCCGGCAATTCCAATCTCCAGATACAATACTAAAGCCACACTAACACCGTCACTGCCAGGTAAAGTTCAGCGTACGATGTAGGTCCCTCTCAGGAGGTCTTTGATGTCCTTGAGACCTCCTCAGAAAACACAGGGCAAGCCAACATGCTTTTGAAGAGTACATTTTGGGTTGCCAAACAGCAGCAGGCAATTAGGCCCAGTGCAGTCTCTAAGCAGGAAGGGAGCACAGATCCCCCTTTGACAGTTATCCTCCTGAGTACTGCAGATTCCTCTGGCAGTGTGCCCGCATGGTCCAGCAATGCTGGTCCTGCATCACCGTAAAGGTTAATCTCCTTGCCGATGCTGAGTACCCTTAGTTATACTAGATGGTTCCTTTGAAGTTGGGGGTGGTTCAAAGGGTTCAGATATCTCCCCCAAAATTGCTCCTTGTCCACCCTGAGGCTCTGGAGAGCAGATCTTAGGCCCTTATTTATACTCTTTGGTACAAAACTGCACTAAAGCAGTTTTGCACTAAAAAGTTTAGCACCGGCTTGCACCATTTCTGTGAACCAGCTGGCCCATATTTATGGAATGGTGCAAGCCGGTGCAAAGGGTAGGCTAGAGTAAAAAAAAAATTACTTTAGTCGGGAGGGGCTGGCGGTATAGAAGAAGGGGATTTAGCACCAAAAAATGACTGTAGGCAGGTTAGAGTAAAAAAAAAAAAATGACTCTAACCAGATTAGCATCATTTTATGGTGCTAACCCTACCATGCCACATGACTCCTGCCATAGTTAAGGCAGGAGTCATGCACACCACCCCAATTGCCATCATAGGGGACTAGGGTCCCCTGGGCATGGCCATTGCACCCTGTGCCATGTATTGGGGCCCATTAGAGGGGCCCCTATGGCACTTTAAAAAATAAAATGCAACACTTACCTGTACTTATATGTACTTACCTGGGGTGGGGTCCCCCATCCTCCACAGTTCCTCTGGTGTGTGGGTGGGGGTGCCCCTGGGGCCTGGGTAGGACACCTGCGGGATTATTCCATGGTGTTCCACCATGGAAATATGCCCACAGGTCCCCTAAAGCCTGTCCTGACCCAGGAGTTAAAAAACAGGGCAAAGCAACCTTTGCACCATTTCTTTACCTCTCCTCCCTCCCGTGCATCATTTTTGCACAGGAGTATAAATATGGCGTTAAGGCATCTCACTAGGGCAAGGTAGGTTTCCACTTCCAAAAACTTTTTTTAACTCCATAAATAATGAGTTAGTTTTGCACCGAATTAGAGTTAAAAAAAATGACACTAATTCGGTGCAAACAGAGTATAAATATGCCCCTTAATCTTTAGTGGGGTCATGCTCTGGCTCTGAGAGGCCAAGGGTCAAAAATCTCTCCCCTAACCAATCAATCCAGGCCTCAATGGCAGGGATCTGTCATTCTGGATGCCCAAGAATTATAGTTGTCACATGGCGAGTGCACAGATGCGTTCTTCCCACGTGACACATGGAATGAAGCCTGATTTACAAGAAACCAGAACCATTTCAGAACCTAGAAATACCCACTTCCCAGAAGTGGCATTTCTAGGGCATCGATGCAAAACCACCTTTACCATCAGAAAAGGTTTGTCATTCTGAATTCAACTATACTAAATATCATGAGGCTGCTCCTCTGCAACCCACTATTGCAGCCAGACTTAATAAGACTCATTCCTCCATGTTACCTTATGGGCAGAGCATCTCTCATAGGTAGTGTGAACACACATGGGTATTCGCTGCTCCCTGGGGCACATATGCCCTGGCACACACCTATGCCTGCCAGGGCACGTGGGACACTTTTGTTAAATCCACCACAAAAGTGCAAGTGGGCCAATACTGAATGCTTACTTGCATCAGGGCATCATAAGTGTGTAAAGTACATACCTTTGCAAGTGATGCAAGCTCCTGTACCTAAATAGGATAACCACCCGGGTGCAAGTATGCACATATGGGCGAGTGATGCCAGTCTGCACTTACACATGACAGCCCCCATGTACAAGTATGCACACAGTGGCAAGTTGTGCCAGTCCCCTTTAAGCTTATGATGCCCTGATGCAAGTAAGCATCTAGAGGCAACTATGCCAAGCTCTCAATATATATGAACTGCCACGTGCACCTGGGCATGGAGAGGCCTCCTGGGCCTGGCTCACTATATAATCAGGCACCACTCTACAAGGGTGCACCTACTGGCAAGCTGTGCCAGGCGCAACATAAATGAAATCCCCCATTGTGTAAGTGTTTACCCAGTGGCTTTGTATGCCAGGCTCAGTACCTCTGAAGGCTTCATGGTCTCTGGGCACACTGTAGGAAAGTACCATCTTGCCTGGCATGTTACCCCCATTTTTCACTGTATATATGTTGTTTTAGTTGTATGTGTCACTGGGACCCTGGTAACCCAGGGCCCCAGTGCTCATAAGTGTGCCTGAATGTGTTACCTGTGTAGTGACTAACTGTCTCACTGAGGCTCTGCTAATCAGAACCTCAGTGGTTATGCTCTCTCATTTCTTTCCAAATTGTCACTAACAGGCTAGTGACCATTTTTACCAATTTACATTGGCTTACTGGAACACCCTTATAATTCCCTAGTATATGGTACTGAGGTACCCAGGGTATTGGGGTTCCAGGAGATCCCTATGGGCTGCAGCATTTCTTTTGCCACCCATAGGGAGCTCTGACAATTCTTACACAGGCCTGCCACTGCAGCCTGAGTGAAATAACGTCCACGTTATTTTACAGCCATTTTACACTGCACTTAAGTAACTTATAAGTCACCTATATGTCTAACCTTTACCTGGTAAAGGTTAGGTGCAAAATTACTTAGTGTGTGGGCACCCTGGCACTAGCCAAGGTGCCCCCACATTGTTCAGAGCCAATTCCCTGAACTTTGTGAGTGCGGGGACACCATTACACGCGTGCACTACATATAGGTCACTACCTATATGTAGCTTCACAATGGTAACTCCGAATATGGCCATGTAACATGTCTATGATCATGGAATTGCCCCCTCTATGCCATCCTGGCATAGTTGGCACAATCCCATGATCCCAGTGGTCTGTAGCACAGACCCTGGTACTGCCAAACTGCCCTTCCTGGGGTTTCACTGCAGCTGCTGCTGCTGCCAACCCCTCAGACAGGCATCTGCCCTCCTGGGGTCCAGCCAGGCCTGGCCCAGGATGGCAGAACAAAGAACTTCCTCTGAGAGAGGGTGTGACACCCTCTCCCTTTGGAAAATGGTGTGAAGGCAGGGGAGGAGTAGCCTCCCCCAGCCTCTGGAAATGCTTTCTTGGGCACAGATGTGCCCAATTCTGCATAAGCCAGTCTACACCGGTTCAGGGACCCCTTAGCCCCTGCTCTGGCGCGAAACTGGACAAAGGAAAGGGGAGTGACCACTCCCCTGACCTGCACCTCCCCTGGGAGGTGTCCAGAGCTCCTCCAGTGTGCTCCAGACCTCTGCCATCTTGGAAACAGAGGGGCTGCTGGCACACTGGACTGCTCTGAGTGGCCAGTGCCACCAGGTGACGTCAGAGACTCCTGCTGATAGGCTCCTTCAGGTGTTAGTAGCCTATCCTCTCTCCTAGGTAGCCAAACCCTCTTTTCTGGCTATTTAGGGTCTCTGTCTCTGGGGAAACTTTAGATACCGAATGCAAGAGCTCATCCGAGTTCCTCTGCATCTCCCTCTTCACCTTCTGATAAGGAATCGACTGCTGACCGCGCTGGAAGCCTGCAAACCTGCAACATAGTAGGAAAGACGACTACTGCAACTCTGTAACGCTGATCCTGCCGCCTTCTCGACTGTTTTCCTGCTTGTGCATGCTGTGGGGGTAGCCTGCCTCCTCTCTGCACCAGAAGCTCCGAAGAAATCTCCCGTGGGTCGACGGAATCTTCCCCCTGCAACCGCAGGCACCAAAAAGCTGCATTACCGGTCCCTTGGGTCTCCTCTCAGCACGACGAGCGAGGTCCCTCGAATCCAGCAACTCTGTCCAAGTGACCCCCACAGTCCAGTGACTCTTCAGCCCAAGTTTGGTGGAGGTAAGTCCTTGCCTCACCTCGCTGGGCCGCATTGCTGGGAACCGCAACTTTGCAGCTACTCCGGCCCCTGTGCACTTCCGGCGGAAATCCTTTGTGCACAGCCAAGCCTGGGTCCACGGCACTCTAACCTGCATTGCACGACTTTCTAAGTTGGTCTCCGGCGACGTGGGATTCCTTTGTGCAACTTTGGCGAGCACCGTTTCACACATCCTTGTAGTGCCTGTTTCTGGCACTTCTCCGTGTGCTACCTGCTTCAGTGAGGGCTCTTTGTCTTGCTCGACGTCCCCTCTCTCTTCAGGTCCAATTTGCGACCTCCTGGTCCCTCTTGGGCCCCGGCAGCGTCCAAAAACGCCAAACGCACGATTTGCGGCTAGCAAGGCTTGTTGGCGTCCTTTCAGCGGGAAAATACTTCTGCCCGACTCTCCAAGGCGAGAGGGATCCGTCCACCAAAGGGGAAGTCTCTAGCCCTTTTCGTTCCTGCAGAAACCTCAGCTTCTTCTGTCCAGTTGAAGCTTCTTTGCACCCGCAGCTGGCATTTCCTGGGCATCTGCCCATCTCCGACTTGCTTGTGATTTTTGGACTTGGTCCCCTTGTTCCACAGGTACCCTAGATTGGAAATCCACAGTTGTTGCATTGCTGGTTTGTGTCTTTCCTGCATTATTCCTCTAACACGACTACTTTGTCCTTAGGGGAACTTTAGTGCACTTTGCACTCACTTTTCAGGGTCTTGGGGAGGGTTATTTTTCTAACTCTCACTATTTTCTAATAGTCCCAGCGACCCTCTACAAGGTCACATAGGTTTGGGGTCCATTCGTGGTTCGCATTCCACTTTTGGAGTATATGGTTTGTGTTGCCCCTATCCCTATGTTTCCCCATTGCATCCTATTGTAACTATACATTGTTTGCACTGTTTTCTAAGACTATACTGCATATTTTTGCTATTGTGTATATATATCTTGTGTATATTTCCTATCCTCTCACTGAGGGTACACTCTAAGATACTTTGGCATATTGTCATAAAAATAAAGTACCTGTGTATTGTGTTTTCTTATGATATTGTGCATATGACACTAAGTGGTACTGTAGTAGCTTCACACGTCTCCTAGTTCAGCCTAAGCTGCTCTGCTAAGCTACCATTATCTATCAGCCTAAGCTGCTAGACACCCTATACACTAATAAGGGATAACTGGGCCTGGTGCAAGGTGCAAGTACCCCTTGGTACTCACTACAAGCCAGTCCAGCCTCCTACATTGGTTGTGCAGTGGTGGGATAAGTGCTTGAGACTACTTACCACTCTTGTCATTGTACTTTTCATAAGAGAAAAATATACAAAACAAGGTCAGTGTATATACACATAGCCAAAAAGTTTTGCATTTCCTCTTTTCACTCTTTTCTAAGTGCTGAAAAGTACTTCTAAACTTTCAAAAAGTTCTTAAAAGTTTAAAAAGTTTTTTCTGTCTTTCCAAAAAGTTCTGAAAACGTTTTTCTCTTTTTCTATCACTTTAACTCTCTCTAAAAAATGTCTGGCACAGGCCAAAGATTTGATCTGTCCAAACTTGCATATGACAACCTTAGCTGGAAAAGAGCAAGGAGTCTCTGTATAGAGAGAGGTTTGAGTGTAGGGAAGAATCCTTCCTTGGAACTGTTACTTAACATGCTTAGAGAACAGGATAAGGCCATAGGTGCCCCATCTGTTGAAAAAGTACCTAATAGTTCTCAATCTGATTCAGGGACTCCCCCAGGAAAAGATTCAGGAAAGAAACTTCCTAGCCTGCCCATTACTAGACAATCTAGCATAGATGGTAATGATGATGAGCCACACCAAATAAATAGTGTTGTCTCACATCATAGCAAAAGCATTTATTCTCACCATACTGGTAGTAATGTTTCTGTAAACCAAGCTGTTAGGGTGCCTTCTGTAAGGGACAGGTCTCCTTCTGTTCATTCCCATCATAGCTCTGTTTCTAGAAATGTCCCTCCCACCAACCCTGATGACAGAATGTTAGAGAGGGAACTCAATAAGTTGAGGGTGGAACAAACCAGACTGAAGCTTAAAAAGCAACAGCTGGATTTGGATAGACAGTCTTTTGAATTAGAGAAGGAAAGACAGAAGTTGGGTTTAGATACCCATGGTGGCAGCAGCAGTATTCCCCATAGTCATCCTGCAAAAGAGCATGATTCCAGGAATCTGCACAAGATAGTTCCCCCTTATAAGGAGGGGGATGACATTAACAGGTGGTTTGCTGCACTTGAGAGGGCCTGTGTTGTACAGGATGTCCCTCAAAGGCAGTGGGCTGCTATCCTATGGCTATCATTTAGTGGAAAAGGTAGGGATAGGCTCCTTACTGTGAAAGAAAATGATGCTAACAATTTCCAAGTTCTTAAGAATGCACTCCTGGATGGTTATGGCTTAACCACTGAACAGTACAGGATAAAGTTCAGAGAGACCAAAAAGGAGTCTTCACAAGACTGGGTTGATTTCATTGACCATTCAGTGAAGGCCTTGGAGGGGTGGTTACATGGCAGTAAAGTTACTGATTATGACAGCCTGTATAACTTGATCCTGAGAGAGCATATTCTTAATAATTGTGTGTCTGATTTGTTGCACCAGTACTTGGTGGACTCTGATCTGACCTCTCCCCAAGAATTGGGAAAGAAGGCAGACAAATGGGTCAGAACAAGAGTGAACAGAAAAGTTCATACAGGGGGTGACAAAGATGGCAACAAAAAGAAGGATGGTAAGTCTTCTGACAAGGGTGGGGACAAATCTAAAAATGAGTCTTCATCAGGCCCACAAAAACACTCTGGTGGGGGTGGTGGGTCCAAATCCTCCTTTAATCACAACAAGGAAAAGAAACCATGGTGCTATTTATGTAAAATAAAAGGCCATTGGACAACAGATCCCAGTTGTCCAAAGAAAGGCACCACAGCTCCTACCACTACAACCCCTACTGCTACACCTAGTGTCCCTACTAATAGCAGTGGTGGTGGGAGCAAACCTACTAATAGCCAATCCAAGGGAGTAGCTGGGCTCACTTTTGGTAATTTAGTTGGGGTTGGTCTGATTAGGGAGACCACAGAGGCTACTTTAGTCTCTGAAGGGGCTATTGATTTAGCCACTTTGGTTGCTTGCACCCATAACTTGGAGAAGTACAAGCAACTAACCCTAATAAATGGTGTTGAGGTCCAGGCCTACAGGGACACAGGTGCCAGTGTCACAATGGTGATTGAGAAACTGGTGCACCCTGAACAACACATACTTGGACACCAGTACCAAGTAACCGATGCTCACAACATAACACAAAGCCACCCCATGGCTGTTGTAAATCTCAACTGGGGGGGGGGTAACTGGTCCAAAGAAAGTTGTGGTAGCTTCAGATTTACCTGTAGACTGTCTATTAGGGAATGATTTGGAGACATCAGCTTGGTCAGATGTGGAGTTGGAGGCCCATGCAGCAATGCTGGGCATCCCAGGGCATATTTTTGCTTTGACAAGGGCTCAGGCCAAAAAGCAAAAAAGACAGGGAAGCTTGGATCCTGGAACAATGGACCAAGTGCTCCCTAAAGCTAGGGCTAGTAGAAGCAAACCACTTCCTACTATCCCTCCCTCTACAGTGGATTCTACTTCTGAGGAAGAAGAATTCCCTCCCTGTGCAGAACCTACACCAGAGGAGCTGGAAGCAGACACTGCTGAGCTTTTGGGTGAAGGGGGGCCTGCCAGAAAGGAGCTGAGTGTGGCACAGCAAACCTGTCCCACATTAGAGGGTCTCAGACAGCAAGCTGTCAAACAGGCTAATGGGGATGTCAGTGACTCTCACAGAGTTTACTGGGAGGACAACCTCTTGTACACTGAGCATAGGTATCCTAAACCTGGAGCTGCCAGGAGATTAGTGATTCCTCAGGAGTACAGGAAGTTCCTCCTAACACTGGCACATGACATTCCCTTAGCTGGGCATCTAGGACAAATGAAAACTTGGGACAGGCTTGTTCCCCTGTTTCATTGGCCTAGGATGTCTGAGGACACAAAGGAATTTTGTAAGTCCTGTGAAACCTGTCAAGCCAGTGGCAAGACAGGTGGCACCCCAAAGGCACCCCTTATCCCACTGCCTGTGGTTGGGGTTCCCTTTGAAAGGGTAGGGGTTGACATAGTTGGCCCCCTTGACCCTCCTACTGCTTCAGGCAATAGGTTTATCTTAGTGGTAGTGGACCATGCCACAAGATATCCTGAAGCTATTCCTTTAAGGACCACTACAGCACCTGCAGTGGCAAAGGCCCTCCTGGGAATATTTTCCAGGGTGGGCTTCCCAAAGGAAGTAGTATCAGACAGAGGAAGCAATTTCATGTCTGCATACTTAAAGGCCATGTGGAAGGAGTGTGGTGTAACGTACAAGTTCACAACACCCTATCATCCACAAACAAATGGACTGGTGGAGAGATTTAATAAAACTCTCAAAGGCATGATTATGGGTCTCCCTGAAAAACTCCGCAGGAGATGGGATATCCTTCTACCATGCCTCCTTTTTGCCTACAGGGAGGTACCCCAGAAAGGAGTGGGCTTCAGCCCCTTTGAACTTCTTTTTGGACACCCTGTTAGGGGTCCACTCACACTTGTAAAGGAGGGTTGGGAACAACCTTTAAAAGCTCCTAAGCAGGATATTGTGGATTATGTACTTGGCCTCAGATCAAGGATGGCTGAGTACATGAAAAAGGGCAGTAAAAACCTTCAGGCCAGCCAAGAGCTCCAGAAGCAATGGCATGATCAGAAGGCTGTTTTGGTTCAGTACCAACCAGGGCAGAAAGTGTGGGTCTTGGAGCCTGTGGCCCCAAGAGCACTCCAAGATAAATGGAGTGGACCCCACACAATTGTTGAAAAGAAGGGTGAAGTCACCTACTTGGTTGACTTAGGCACTGCCAGGAGTCCCCTTAGGGTGCTCCATGTCAACCGCCTGAAACCCTACTATGACAGGGCTGATCTCACCCTGCTCATGGCAACTGATGAGGGACAGGAAGAAGACAGTGATCCTCTACCTGATCTCTTCTCTTCCACAGAACAAGATGCTCTTGTGGAAGGTGTAGTTTTGGCAGATTGTCTTACTGCTGAGCAGAAAGACCATTGCATAAATCTCCTAGGACAATTTTCAGAACTCTTCTCTACTGTGCCAGGCACCACTTCTTGGTGTGAGCACACTATAGATACTGGAGACAGTTTACCTGTCAAAAGTAAGATCTATAGGCAGCCTGACCATGTCAGGGACTGCATAAAGCAAGAAGTTCAGAAAATGTTGGAACTAGGAGTGGTTGAGCACTCTGACAGTCCATGGGCTTCTCCTGTGGAACTGGTACCAAAACCCAATTCTAAAGATGGAAAGAAGGAAATGCGGTTTTGTGTAGACTATAGAGGTCTCAACTTGGTAACCAAAACTGATGCTCACCCTATACCCAGGGCAGATGAGCTTATAGATACACTGGCATCTGCCAAGTATCTAAGCACTTTTGATTTGACTGCAGGGTATTGGCAGATCAAATTATCAGAAGATGCTAAATCTAAGACTGCATTTTCTACTATTGGAGGACATTACCAGTTTACTGTAATGCCTTTTGGTTTGAAAAATGCACCTGCCACTTTTCAAAGGTTGGTGAACACAGTCCTGCAAGGGCTGGAAGCTTTCAGTGCAGCATATTTGGACGATATAGCTGTCTTTAGCTCCAGCTGGGATGATCACCTGGTCCACCTATGGAAAGTTTTGGAGGCCCTGCAAAAGGCAGGCCTCACTATCAAGGCTTCAAAGTGCCAGATAGGGCAGGGTAAGGTGGTTTATCTGGGACACCTTGTTGGTGGGGAACAGATTGCACCACTTCAGGGGAAAATCCAAACTATTATTGATTGGGTTCCCCCTACCACACAGACTCAGGTGAGAGCCTTCCTAGGCCTCACTGGGTACTAAAGGAGGTTCATTAAGAACTATGGCTCCATTGCAGCCCCTCTTAATGACCTCACATCCAAGAAAATGCCTAAAAAGGTATTATGGACAGCAAACTGTCAGAAAGCTTTTGAGGAGCTGAAGCAGGCCATGTGCTCTGCACCTGTCCTGAAAAGCCCTTGTTACTCTAAAAAATTCTATGTCCAAACTGATGCATCTGAATTAGGAGTAGGGGAAGTCCTATCACAACTTAATTCTGAGGGCCAGGATCAACCTGTTGCTTTTATTAGTAGAAGGTTGACCCCTAGAGAAAAGCGTTGGTCTGCCATTGAGAGGGAGGCCTTTGCTGTGGTCTGGGCTCTGATGAAGTTGAGGCCATACCTGTTTGGCACTCACTTCATTGTTCAGACAGACCACAAACCTCTACTTTGGCTAAAACAAATGAAAGGTGAAAATCCTAAATTGTTGAGGTGGTCCATATCCCTACAGGGAATGGACTATACAGTGGAATATAGACCTGGGAGTAGCCACTCCAATGCAGATGGACTCTCCAGATATTTCCACTTAGACAATGAAGACTCATCAGGTCATGGCTAGTCTTATTGTCCTTCGTTTGGGGGGGGTTGTGAAGGAAAGTACCATCTTGCCTGGCATGTTACCCCCATTTTTCACTGTATATATGTTGTTTTAGTTGTATGTGTCACTGGGACCCTGGTAACCCAGGGCCCCAGTGCTCATAAGTGTGCCTGAATGTGTTACCTGTGTAGTGACTAACTGTCTCACTGAGGCTCTGCTAATCAGAACCTCAGTGGTTATGCTCTCTCATTTCTTTCCAAATTGTCACTAACAGGCTAGTGACCATTTTTACCAATTTACATTGGCTTACTGGAACACCCTTATAATTCCCTAGTATATGGTACTGAGGTACCCAGGGTATTGGGGTTCCAGGAGATCCCTATGGGCTGCAGCATTTCTTTTGCCACCCATAGGGAGCTCTGACAATTCTTACACAGGCCTGCCACTGCAGCCTGAGTGAAATAACGTCCACGTTATTTCACAGCCATTTTACACTGCACTTAAGTAACTTATAAGTCACCTATATGTCTAACCTTTACCTGGTAAAGGTTAGGTGCAAAATTACTTAGTGTGAGGGCACCCTGGCACTAGCCAAGGTGCCCCCACATTGTTCAGAGCCAATTCCCTGAACTTTGTGAGTGCGGGGACACCATTACACGCGTGCACTACATATAGGTCACTACCTATATGTAGCTTCACAATGGTAACTCCGAATATGGCCATGTAACATGTCTATGATCATGGAATTGCCCCCTCTATGCCATCCTGGCATAGTTGGCACAATCCCATGATCCCAGTGGTCTGTAGCACAGACCCTGGTACTGCCAAACTGCCCTTCCTGGGGTTTCACTGCAGCTGCTGCTGCTGCCAACCCCTCAGACAGGCATCTGCCCTCCTGGGGTCCAGCCAGGCCTGGCCCAGGATGGCAGAACAAAGAACTTCCTCTGAGAGAGGGTGTGACACCCTCTCCCTTTGGAAAATGGTGTGAAGGCAGGGGAGGAGTAGCCTCCCCCAACCTCTGGAAATGCTTTCTTGGGCACAGATGTGCCCAATTCTGCATAAGCCAGTCTACACCGGTTCAGGGACCCCTTAGCCCCTGCTCTGGCGCGAAACTGGACAAAGGAAAGGGGAGTGACCACTCCCCTGACCTGCACCTCCCCTGGGAGGTGTCCAGAGCTCCTCCAGTGTGCTCCAGACCTCTGCCATCTTGGAAACAGATGGGCTGCTGGCACACTGGACTGCTCTGAGTGGCCAGTGCCACCAGGTGACGTCAGAGACTCCTGCTGATAGGCTCCTTCAGGTGTTAGTAGCCTATCCTTTCTCCTAGGTAGCCAAACCCTCTTTTCTGGCTATTTAGGGTCTCTGTCTCTGGGGAAACTTTAGATACCGAATGCAAGAGCTCATCCGAGTTCCTCTGCATCTCCCTCTTCACCTTCTGATAAGGAATCGACTGCTGACCGCGCTGGAAGCCTGCAAACCTGCAACATAGTAGCAAAGACGACTACTGCAACTCTGTAACGCTGATCCTGCCGCCTTCTCGACTGTTTTCCTGCTTGTGCATGCTGTGGTGGTAGCCTGCCTCCTCTCTGCACCAGAAGCTCCGAAGAAATCTCCCGTGGGTCGACGGAATTTTCCCCTGCAACCGCAGGCACCAAAAAGCTGCATTACCGGTCCCTTGGGTCTCCTCTCAGCACGACGAGCGAGGTCCCTCGAATCCAGCAACTCTGTCCAAGTGACCCCCACAGTCCAGTGACTCTTCAGCCCAAGTTTGGTGGAGGTAAGTCCTTGCCTCACCTCGCTGGGCCGCATTGCTGGGACCCGCGACTTTGCAGCTACTCCGGCCCCTGTGCACTTCCGGCGGAAATCCTTTGTGCACAGCCAAGCCTGGGTCCACGGCACTCTAACCTGCATTGCACAACTTTCTAAGTTGGTCTCCGGCGACGTGGGACTCCTTTGTGCAACTTCGGCGAGCACCGTTTCACGCATCCTTGTAGTGCCTGTTTCTGGCACTTCTCCGGGTGCTACCTGCTTCAGTGAGGGCTCTTTGTCTTGCTCGACGTCCCCTCTCTCCTCAGGTCCAATTTGCGACCTCCTGGTCCCTCCTGGGCCCCGGCAGCGTCCAAAAATGCCAAACGCACGATTTGCGGCTAGCAAGGCTTGTTGGCGTCCTTTCAGCGGGAAAACACTTCTGCACGACTCTCCAAGGCGAGTGGGATCCGTCCATCAAAGGGAAAGTCTCTAGCCTTTTTCGTTCCTGCAGAAACCTCAGCTTCTTCTGTTCAGTCGAAGCTTCTTTGCACCCGCAGCTGGCATTTCCTGGGCATCAGCCCATCTCCGACTTGCTTGTGACTTTTGGACTTGGTCCCCTTGTTCCACAGGTACCCTAGATTGGAAATCCACAGTTGTTGCATTGCTGGTTTGTGTCTTTCCTGCATTATTCCTCTAACACGACTACTTTGTCCTTAGGGGAACTTTAGTGCACTTTGCACTCACTTTTCAGGGTCTTGGGGAGGGTTATTTTTCTAACTCTCACTATTTTCTAATAGTCCCAGCGACCCTCTACAAGGTCACATAGGTTTGGGGTCCATTCGTGGTTCGCATTCCACTTTTGGAGTATATGGTTTGTGTTGCCCCTATCCCTATGTTTCCCCATTGCATCCTATTGTAACTATACATTGTTTGCACTGTTTTCTAAGACTATACTGCATATTTTTGCTATTGTGTATATATATCTTGTGTATATTTCCTATCCTCTCACTGAGGGTACACTCTAAGATACTTTGGCATATTGTCATAAAAATAAAGTACCTTTATTTTTAGTATAACTGTGTATTGTGTTTTCTTATGATATTGTGCATATGACACTAAGTGGTACTGTAGTAGCTTCACACGTCTCCTAGTTCAGCCTAAGCTGCTCTGCTAAGCTACCATTATCTATCAGCCTAAGCTGCTAGACACCCTATACACTAATAAGGGATAACTGGGCCTGGTGCAAGGTGCAAGTACCCCTTGGTACTCACTACAAGCCAGTCCAGCCTCCTACACACACCCCATGCTCTTTCATGGTGGGGCCCACACACATTGGTCAGTACCCCTTACCCTCCAGGGGTGGACATGAGTGTGCGCTTCCACCCTGCCCACACAGGGGGATGGTGCCCATGGCCCACAGCCACCATTAGAGAACTGCCCCCCTCTTATGGATGCAGCTAAACACCCCTTTTAGGTAGGGGACACCCACATGGGGGTGCTCCCCTGCTCAGACAGGATACACCTTTGTGTACCCGTCCTGCCCTCCACCAACCAGCAGCCCTTCACCCATGAAATTGGACACATTAAAAAAAGGGAAAGGTAAGCAGGGTTTGCACAATTTGCATCACTTTGTCCAAACCAGATTTTAACTTTGAATAGCTGCAGTCACTCGGCATTTGGATGACACCCACCCACCCCCAGCAAGGGACAGTGGGACATTGGCAGTGAGCGTAGTCTACTCTCTTATACAGAGGTCTATCCTTATGACTAACCAGAGTTAGTAAAAAGCTCCTGTTCCACCAAAGGAAACTGGTGATTTCCTGCTACTGGAATGTTTGCCTTTTGTGGTAGAACTGCGTGCTGAGTGGAGACAGTCTTCTTGCACTACGTAAAGCTGGCAACGTTTTTATAAATTACACAAAGCTGTGTAATGCCTGTAAGCACAACTTTAGAATCTAGCTTCAGGAAACAACCCTGACCTAGATGGTGTATCTGAGCAGTGGGAGCAAAAACAACTTTATAGTTCATTCCATCATGAACCTTCATTTGACAGGGAAAAACATGAAGTTCAAACAAAAAGATGAATACAATATGCCTGGTGTAACAGAGTCCTTTTTCAAGTCTAATCTAAGGATTAAGCTGAATGAGTACATGTTCTGTCCCATCCTGCTGTATGTGCCATCAGTGTTGAGCCTAAACCTGCAATTCTGTCCATGGACTACTGCTGTCTGCCTGCCTCCTAGATGTGCTGACTGTGAGGAGACTCTCAGTCAGGCTGGGATGACTGGAAGACTGTGGTGTCCCACCTTAAGCTGTCCAGAGGCTGGAAAAACAGACTACAGCAATAAATAAGTGGTGGTCAATGTCAATAAGTCTCGGCTTAACATGGGGAACAAACCTGTTGACTTTGCCAAAGCTTTTTTCACTAGATTGTTTTCATTTAGGAAAAATATTTTCTATATGGCCGGCACACATGCAGATGCATGCATGATTGCCATCATGGAATGATTGTCTAAAAGTGAAAGAAAAAACTTTCCAAGGTGGCCATCTCACATGCATGTGCACCTACACACACTTAGTCAGTGATCTTGAAAAGTTTCATAAAGCATCTAAGGAGAGTGGCCAACCATTTCAGTGGGGCGTGGCGAGTAGCAAGCAGATCATGGAAAATGCTCTTTAGTCAGTACTAGAATAACCTGTGTGTAGACATTTCCATACATTCTTGGAGATGCAGATGCAGTCATGTGATTGAACTTACCCCTTGTTCTACTTTTAGCTATTCACCAGCCTCTATTTTGTTCCTAAAGTGTTAGGGGATGGACAGCTAAAGAAAATATGGCTTTTACTTTCTCTTAGGACCCTTGAGACTAAGGCAGCAGGAGTTCCAAAAGCACCAAAGAGTTAGTAGCGGGTGCAACCTCTGACTGCATCTAATTAATGTCTATACACATAGCCTACAGCAAAAGAGAGGTGCTTCTTGCTGTTATGTTGTTTATACACTGCAGCCAGTTACCAGGGATGGGACTCATTTCTAGAAACATTTTCTTAACCACACAACTAGAACTCCTTTTTGGGTATGAGAAGATTGTGTGTGCTTTACTGTTTTATGGTGAGCTACAATTAGGACACAGAGGGAGAAAAAAGATAGATAGGTCTCACCAAAAAGTCTGTCCACACTTGTTAGACTGGAGATCCTTGGTGTTGTCTTCCCCCAAACATTTTGCCATAACCCCTTCTGTTTTCTTGAATTTTCTTTTCATTTGCTTTAGGACTCGTGGCCTACACCTGATTGGCACATTTAAGCAACTTTTAAGTCCTAGTATAGGGCACTACATGCACCTACGGCCTCTAAATTAAATGCTACCAGCAGGCCTGCAAAATATATTTTTCTACCCACTAACATAGCCCTTTGAAACATGTGTTAGGCCTGCCACTGCAGCCTGTAGTGCAGTTGTAAACTGCCTATTTGACCTGGCAAAATAAACCTTTTGCCAAGGCTATACCATCCTTTTTAACACATTTAAGCAACCCATTGTGCAGGTTCTAAAAGCCCATGGGACAGGGTACACTATGTTTAAAAAGTAGGCCATGTGTTAAATGTGTTTGTCACTACTGTAAGGGTCACCCCTCCCTTTGGATAACATTGAGTTACCTTATTACATTTAATATGTGCTACCTTTTGATTGTTAGCAGATAGAAATATCATGTTTGGGCTCAAATGAATTGTAACTTAAAATCATCTTTAATGGTAAGGTCATATTTTAACTCATATTTCTGAAAATGCTACTTTTAGAAAGTTGGCATTTTCTTTACCTAAGAATTTGGTGCCTGCTGCCTGTGTCCTCGATCATGTGACAGTTAATAGCTTAGCAATTGGGCTTTGTGTATTCCTCCCAGACAATGAGACAAAGGGGGACTAGGTGTTGCAGGATGGGTCATCCTGCCAAGATGCTTGGATGTGGAGTTGTTCCCTGCCCGACTTGCCTGACAAAATTTTTTTTTCACATCACACTTCTTGGAGTCTTGTTAGGGTAGGGGAAGAACTTTCCTCAACCAGATATGGGGTAGCCAGGATGCCCCCCCTTTCAAAAGCTAGCAATAGGTATAAATATTGGACCCTCAGAACACCTCTTCAGTGCACGCTTGGACCTGTGAAGAATTCAGAAGGACTGCCTGGATCCCCAGAGGACTCTCCTGCTGCTTGAGGCCTGCCTTGTTCTCCAGAGGACTCCCTTGCTGCTACCAAAGGACTGCCCTACTGCTTGAGGTCTGCCTTTCTCCCCAGAGGAACCCCCTGCTGCTAGAGGTCTGCCATGCTTGTGAACCCTGGAATACCAGAGTGTCTCCAAGTGCTAGTTTGCTGCTCTCTTGTGTGAGTTACAAGGACACATAACAAGCTCCAGAGATCTCACACCCTTCACACTACACCTGGCCTTTGCCAGTGTGTAACTAAACACCAAGTGGTGTCCCCCCATCCCCCAGGACTGGGACCCTCAGATGTGGTGTTAGAGGTGCTGCTTCTGCCTAAATCCTAAAAGCTTTGACTGGGACAAATTGTAACCAAAAAGTGCCAGAAGAATTAACAAAAGACCATGACCTACCTGCCATCCGATCTCTGGTAGGCCTGATTTTGTGGTAACTCCCGCTAGGTTCTTCTCCACAACACCAAATCCTATTTAGCTAGATCTCTGAGCAATGGTATCTGGCCTGGTGGAGCCCTCTTCAGCCCCGACTTGCAGCTTTGTCCCTCTGGAAGTTTTTGACTTCCAAATTGTTGTCTAAATTCAAAGGTACAATTTCACCAGGCTCGAAAGTGACAGGCTCCCCATATAGGACAACGACCTCCTCGGCAGGAAATCCAGCTTCTCCCAGTCAGAGTTTTTTTCTGCCATTGTAGAAGGCTACACTAAGACCTCATCTTGTAACAACGACTCCTCCGCAGACACAAATTTCTGCCTTGCACCGCTGAACTCTACCTTCCCCAGGACTTTTCTTCTGAAAAATTTATAAGTCTGATGGTAAGCCAAGACTGGGTCCAATTCACCTTGTGTATCAGACCCATGCTTCAAAGCGGTCAGCCTTAACTTTTAACTTTGCCCTGGTCTTGTGAGACCAGATATCTACAGTTGATACTTTGGTCTTTTAAGTGCTAGATTTCACTAAACATTTACAAATTCACCTCTCCAGATCTAGTGATTGAATTTAATTTGTTTTGGTGTAATTTGATTTATAAAAAAATCTCAATTTTTCTTGGTGTGGATTTTTTCATGTGGTGTGTTTTCACTTTATTACTGTTTATGTGCTGTGTGAATAATTAACACGTTGCCTCTAAGTAAGACTGACTACGTTTGTGCACGCTATCATATGGTTATGCACAGGTTATTTTAGAGACTTTGGTGGTTCACCCTGACGAGGGTTGTTTTCAGACCCCAACACTCCTCCTCCTCCCCCAACCCATCCTCCATGAATAACCCAATTTCCTACAACAGTTTTATAATGCAGTGTAAACTTTTGGGTTTTCCGGTGGCAGCTGTACTGAGTAATTGGATTACCTTTGATTTTCGTTGGTAGGCCTTCGTTGAAATAACAACTATATGTTTTAATTTTCTTCTATTGCTTCTCCAACAATCTCAGTCTAGTTTAGAGTTGGACAAGAACGGAAAATCCTTTATGCAGGAAGTGCTAAACCTGGATGAAAATCTACTCCGTCAGCCTCATTTTCACTTATGGAGAGTATATTGGTTGAAATTCCACTGATGGATTCTCCTGCATAAATGCACATTTTAATAGTGATCTGCGACTAGTGCAGTGCCTTGTCTATTTTTTGATTGTGCATTGCCCAACGTCGTGCTTTTAGGATTTATAAACCTCTGCAATAGAGTGGACACACTTTGTATAGTCAATTTAACAAATTGTACCATATGTAGATTTCAAAAGTCTTTATTGATATACTCCATAATAAATTATCAGATGCACTTCATTTAAAATGAAGAATGAATTGTCAACGTGTTTTTCTCAAGCTATTTTTGTTTACTGTGATAAAGTTTTTGGAGTAGCTCTTCATACTGCCTTCTGTCATTTCTGTAAATACTGCCTTTTTTTATTGTACTTAAGCCAGCCACTTCGGAGCTAAGGAAGACCCAGTTGGCCTTTTAAGTAATTGAGCAAGATCTGCAGATGAGAGCAGATGTGAGAAGTGAGCAATTAAATAACTGACCCATTTTACAATCAGAGGAGAAGCCTTGTTGGTGCTTCAGTAAATCTTGGTAATTATGCAAATTTTCCATATATAAAATGGCAATGTGCTAACAAATCATACAATAAACATCAGATATTGTACTAGGAGGCCACAATGCCTTAGGTTCCATCCCACTTACTGGCTCATGTTGTCCCTTTAATCAGTGCTATTGAATTGTTAGTGATCTGTGTTTGTAATTTGGAATCTTCTGCTAGTGTTTTCTCTTCAAAGGTAATCTATATTTTGATTATGACAATCTATATGTGTTTTGAGATAAAAACTTTCCTTATTTGTTAAATCTATATAACTTTATCAGGTAAATTCTAGATAACATATAGATTACATTTTTATTACACAAACAAAATACCACATGAATGCTATTTTTTTTAATTACATCAGGTGTATTTTGTATTATTCTCCCAATTTATGATCATGCTTTTTTTAAAAATTTCACTGAGGGGAGACTGGTTCGAGCAGAAATGTGTGCATCTGTTGTGACTGACAAATATTTTCCGCTCAAACTAGACTCCTGCTGGGATTTTCAATTACTTTTGTTATGCACCCAGGTACAATTTTCACCCAAATGGCCGTCAAAATGATTTTTTTAGTAATATTGGTAATTATTATAAAATTATGCCGATTTTTTCACACGTTCCCATCCCAGAAGCATTCCTCTGCAATTAAATAGGACCACCAATGAAATCCAGACAGAGGGCCTGATTCACCAACAGATTTACAACTTGTAAGGTTACAAGTGCAGAGTCTCTTCACTTGGGTGGAGTTTTTGCACTTGTGGCAGGAATCTCCACACTCAGGGTGGAATCTCAGTACTCCGCACTCTCTGCATGTGATAGGTAATACACATATGTTTACATGCATACACAACATGCGTAGCGAAGTGTGCCCCTCAGTGTAACTGGAAATTGTGTATTTCTAAAATTAAGTATACTACGGGGTTTGACATAAATTCTTGTGACACCTTGTCTGGACTAATCAACTCTCTAGTATTCATGAACAAGATTTTTTAATTCAGTTAAAGACTCTAAGATGACAACTAAGCATTTCCTTACTCGGTTATTTACAGCAGCCATGTCAAACCATAAACAACATATATTGAGTATGATGGAAAACTACAACACCATTAATTTATGAAAGAACTACAAGCACAAAGATCCTGAGAATCTATTACCCAATCACACTTGAGAAATTCAAATAATCATACAGATATCAATGAAACCTCCCTTTCATGCTGTGAGGAACATGAAGTGTCCAGGGCAGTATTCCCAACTTTAATGCTGCTTTTGATCTCAAAGTGAAAAGGTCAAGGGTAGTACATATGTATTCATAACATTATATTTTATGCTACATTTCCAGTGGAAATTGAAAATTCCTTCCAATCAAAACTATGGCCAAGCACAGGGCATCTAGAACATTTACAGATGATCATTATATGGTGGGATAATCCTTGCCTCCCTGCCCTTGATAAAATACAAAATTCTTGTTCATGAAAGCTGAAATGTCTATTTTTAGTAGAATACAACAGTGAGCTTGGTCGGGGTCATGAAAGAGATTGCAAACGAGCCAGCTAGGAACATGAGGCAGTTGATGGAAGCTTAGCTCCTCTTGAGACCATCTGCCCCCCATGGTAATGCCTAACATCCTGCTCCCCAGCTTATATGGCAGGTGTCTGGTTTGATTATCACTTCAGGAACAAGGTTTAAAATGACTGTTATGTTCTACACCTTCATGTGATTGAGACACCATTGCAGTTTCTATTGGACTTCAGCAGACAGAAGAATGTGACCCTTCTGCAAGTGTAGAAACTTCTGTTATTGAAAGGTCATGATGCGCAATTGGCTGTGAAAGATCACCTGGACAGACGCTGACAGCAGACCCGCCTGGCTGACTATCAGAGGGTCACCTTGTCACTCATTAGAATCTTGGGAGACTCTTACTTTATTGACTTGCTACCAAATTTAGCAAATTATGGGCCAGATTTATCAACATTACACACAATACAATGCAGAATTCCACCTTCCTGCTCTGTACTGCGTGAAGGGGAAAGGGCTGGAATGTGCCGTATTTAACATTATATGGTGCATTCCTGCTTCCTGCCTTCTCTGGCACACAAATTGCTGTCTAGCTCCAACACAAGTACCCTTTCACTGTGGTACAAGGGTGCCTGTGTTACAGGCAGGATTGTTTTGTGCCGGAAGGAACACCTTCCTGCACAAACTCAATCCTCTGAGGCTTTTTCCTCTTTCTATGTGTGTTGCAGAACACCTCATTGGATAGAGTAAAGCAAGGCAGTGACTTGCACTGTCTTGTGTTACTCCAGATTTACCAAGCCACACAAGATCATGCAAGATGGG
Organism: Pleurodeles waltl; assembly: GCF_031143425.1. NCBI lineage: Eukaryota > Metazoa > Chordata > Amphibia > Caudata > Salamandridae > Pleurodeles > Pleurodeles waltl. The sequence continues at coordinate 455,523,374 of NC_090450.1, forward strand.
CAAGAGTGGCTTGGTAAATCTCATCCAGGTTTTAAGTCGCCCTTGCAACCCGTAGCGTAATCCAAGGAAGACCCCAAACTTTGATAAATATGCCCCTTGATCTCCTAAACTGGAAGGGACATATAATTCAATATGGAGTCTATAACAAAACCTAGGAATTTCATCTGTTTGGAGGGAGTCAAATCTGATTAAACCAAGTTGAAGATGAAACCTATGTCAACTGCAGTGTTTTTATCAGTTGATGTAGATCCTGGGCCATGATCAAAATATAGTCTAAATGAATTAGTGAATGAACTCCCCAAGCACTCAGAGACACAACAACCTGCTTCATCAATTTGACGAAGCACCAAGGGCTCAAGAGTGCTGAAAGCAAAAACGAGAGGAAAGAGTTGGGACTACCAGAGAGGCATCCTTGAAATCGAGACATGCCATGTAGGCTCCTTCTCTTAGAAGTTGTTGTGGTGCCATACGTATTGGAATGACTGTGAATGGTCTAAGAATCAAGGGCCAGATGCAGGAAACGATTAGCGAGTCGCAAACGGCAAAAATTGCCGTTTGCGACTCGCTAATCGCATTTCCCGATGCAGAAATGCATATTGCGAGTCGGGACCGACTCGCAATATGCATTTCGGAATCGCAAATAGGAAGGGGTGTTCGTTTCCTATTTGCGATTCGGAGTGGCATGCAATATAATGGTATCGCAGTTACCATCCACTTCAAGTGGATGGTAACCCACTCGCAAATTGGAAGGGGTCCCCATGGGACCCCTTCCCCTTTGCGAATGGACCCAAACCCATTTTTTCAGGGCAGGTAGTGGTCCAAGGGACCACTACCTGCCCTGAAAAAATACCGAAACTAAAGGTTTCGTTTTTTTTTTAAGTGCAGCTCGTTTTCCTTTAAGGAAAACGGGCTACACTTTAAAAAAAAAACTGCCGACAGCAGGCCTCCATGTTTGCGAGTGCCTAGACTCGCTATGGGGCCGCAATTTGAGACCCACCTCATTAATATTATTGAGGTGGGTCATTTCGACCCCATAGCGACTCGCAGACGGTGTCTGAGACACCGTTTTGCATACCAATTTGCGAGTTGCAAATTGCGAGTCCCAGGGACTCGCAATTTGCAAGCCGCAAATTGGCATTTTCCTACATCTGGCCCCAAATTCCTTAAGGTTGATTGCTAAACAAAAGCCTCTACCATTCTTGCTCACTGAAAAGATGTTGCTGACGAAGGAATTGAGGTAGAGACAGAACATGGTGCTTAACTCCTTCTGAACAAATGAACCAGTCTAATGGTTATGAAGGTCTATTTCTGATAAGAAAATGGACTTTACCTATGTCGGAGGACTGTTGAGGGGAGGCGGTTGTATAAAATTCCACATGAAATCCCAGCATTATCTGTAAAACCCAAGCATCTGAAGTGTCTGTGCCCTATTGTGTAAAAACAATGCCTTATTCTGCTTCCTTGCTCTGGTTTGACATAATTTGATAGCTCACCTGGAAAGGAGTTGTTAGTGAATACTCTAGGGGAGGTTCCATAGTGGTAACAGCCAATGAAGGCTTCTACTCTTGAAGGAAAGAAGGAATCCCCTCTCTTGGATTCATTTGACAAGCACTTTCAGATGTCTTGCCTTTGAAGGAAGCTTGAAAAGATGTGTGTTTGACAGAGTACCTCCTTTCCCTGCCAGCCCCGTTGAGAAAGTGGGGATGAAATAATTCTTGAACACCCCATATACTTGTCAAGAGAACTAAATTTGTCTACAAACTTAGAAACATGTTTGATGAAGAGGTTGTGAAACATGAGACACCCGCCGATTGCCCAGTCTCATTTGTATGAGGTTTAAAAAGTGTGGTATCTATTCCTAATACTAGAGATCTGTGCCTCTCTGAAGAGGAGGTTTAGTTTGCATTAACCAGAAGGCTAATTGCCCCCTTTTATGAACCAACCAATACATCAGAATCAATGGAAATTCTCTGCTATATAGCCAGAAGGTGTAGGTCAAGGATTTATGAAAGGCCTCTGACAAATCTATGAGTTTATATTTGCATGCATTCCAAGATCAGCAAATGCCCTTAGTCTTTAATGAATTTGCCCAAGAACATTATTCATTAAAGATCTCCCTTTGGTGCCTAGACTACCTGTTCCAGAACAAATTGCAAAAGACACTCAATGTGAAATTGGCTCCTTACATCTTCAGTGAAGCATTTTCTCAGCCTTGCCTGGATGTAGGCAGCAATTTTGGCCAATGGGGTCTGGTTAGAAGAGCAGGGATAAATTATTTCCTTTAGGTCATCGGTATCTTTTAAGTGAGAAGATAGTAAAACTGGCCCATACGATGCGTCTTTGTCTGCATCAAGATCTTTCTGCATTCTACATTTAGATAATGGAAGCCATAGTCTAGCTATGTCCTTTCCGTCAGAGGCTTCAGTACTGCTATTTTATCAAAACTCCTGAGAGACGGAGATTACACCTTCAGCAATAGACTCCTCCTCATCACCCCAAGAAATATCAGAATGGGTTTCAAGATAAGCATGTTTCAGTTTTTCAATGCTGTCTGCCTTAGCATGAGAGTTTGTCCTCCTTGGGGAAAGATCGTCTGGTCCTTTAGGTGGGCCTTTCAAAGGAGCAGCTGTTGGTTCAGGAGGGAATGAGAAAAGAGTTTTAATTTGCTATGCTATTGGACCCACAACCTTGGAAACAGATTTTAGAACATAGTTTTAAAAAACGTGATCATTTGCAGATCGATCAGAGCCCCCAGAAAAAGCCAAAGTCGACAGGTATTGAGGAGGGATTTCCCCTGCAACATAGTCGGTATAAATACTTAATCTGGCAGTACCATTTAAAGTCACCAAATAATATAACAATAAAGTCACTTACAAGAGCACTCACCACTGCCAACAGGGAAACTATTTGAAGAAGCTGATCACCTTTCAATGTGTCCCGCTAACATTTTGCTTCATGGCCCAAAGGAACCGCTGTCAACCAATTTTTGCTACTCAGTCCTATTTTGACAAGTACATCACACAGCTAGCACCAACTGTGGTTAATCTGGGATGGAAAGAGTTAACAGGAGCGAGGAGAAGTGAACCAGGCTCAATGAACTGCCTCAAGCATCCTCAATGGCCTGCCTGATTGGGTATGTAGGCAGGATGATAGGAAGAGCTTACTGCAGGGGCTTTCACCTCCAGAAGGCAATACCCAGAATAGGAAGTGTGCAGGACAAGGGTTGAAACAAAGAGGCTGGTGCTCTCTGGGGATAATGAACAGATAATGCAGCTGAATTATGATAGCATTTCGAAGCAACAAGCACTCCATGAACAATCACCTGAGACAGTGAAATGGTGTCATCATGGATCAATGGGAAGAAAAAAGGCACAAGGCCCGGGGTGGTTCCTACGCTATGGCGAAGGAGCGTCGCACCCCCTGGCCAAGATCCGGGAGATGAAAAATAAAACAAACGTTGAACTACCAGTTTTTTTTCATCTGCTGGCTCAGCCAGCAGTACAGTGAGAGGTGGTGCTGGGCCAGGGGAGGTGGGAGTGGGCGATGAGGGGAGAGTGCACTAAATGCACATGTGTGTTTGGCTGGCCGTCTCAGACTGGCCAAACACACATGCACACTTATGTTCCTCCAGCTCGGCTGTGTTTAACAGCCGGGCTGGAGAAACTGCACAGACCCCAGGGCTGTGTCTGGGCAGCAGTCACTGCCACCCAGACCAGTCCTAATGCTGCTTTCATATTAGCTTTAACATGAGAGCAGCATCAGAATTGCTGGGGATCCTGTGCTGGTGTCCCAGTGAATGCTGGGATACCACATGGAGGGAAGAGGAGCACGAGGCAGCAGGAGACGGAGTTGGCAGTAAGGTAATTAAAAAAAAAAAAATCCCTCCCCTCGGTCTCTGTCCCCTCCCCTTCTTCTCCCCTTGAGATTTGCATTGGCTGCCTCTGCACGAGGCATGTCTGAAAACAATATGGCAAGGGTACAAGCTGAAGCAGCAGAAACAATTAACAGTTAACAGTTAACGGCGACAAAATATAGAATTATTCCCTCATCTATATTTAGGACTTGGTCCTTGCTTTTGAGTTCAAGAGATAGCTGCTTGGATGTCTGGTGCTAGTTGTCAGTTTATCCGTGAGCCAGGATAGGAGAATCCAGCCTCTCCTGCACCTTTTTGATGGAATATCAGGCCTTTGGAGCAGGACAACCAGCAGGCTGCATATTACAACTGCCTTCAATGAAGCTGCTCATACAACGTGGAAATCCCCCACCAATCATTTGGTATACCACAGCGTCAGTGGCAGAGAACTTTTCTCTGCTTAAAGTCCTTTCAAAAACACCCATGTTACACCAGGACATTTTCCTAGTGGTAACGAAAGTGGATTCTGTGTCAATTCCTATGTTTTTTGTGTTTAATTAAGCAGCACTCCTTAGATAGGGTGACCACCCGTTGGTAATCTTCGTGGACTGCCCATAATTTCACCCTTATGTCCGTAGTAAAATGTTTAACGGACATCATTTGTCCGTAATTTTTGCCTTTCAGCTAAAGGACACATTCCCCAGCTGAAGTTGAAGGGAGGAAGTCTCCTTTTCTTCCTTCCTGAGGGAGAGGCAGACACATAAACAAGAAACAAGCTTTCTTCCCAGGGTGCCTGCTTCCCAGAAAGAAATTAAAATGTGTGTATTTGGTTAAATCTGGAATGGTAAAATGTGCTCTGGAGCTACGACAGGCCTCAATTCCATCACCATAGGCTTTCTGTGACAAAGATATTTTCCTTTTTACAAAGTACTGAAAGGACATTACAAGCTGAGCTGTGGAGTGCATGCTTTTAATGGAACATTATAAAAAAGGTTTCCACTAGGTATAATCTGTGTATTACTGAAGTATATATGTTAGATGCTCTGCTTGTCTTAATTTAAATCTTAATTTAAATGTACATGACCATTGTGTGGCAGACTATATTGTACTCCATGTAATGCAGATTTAAAAGGATGAATTACACATTCAGAGTGCTTTGAAGGACCTCTGAGCTCTAAAAATATGTCACTTCTCTCTACTACACCAAGCAGGATTACATTTGAGAGACCTCTGGTTGCACACATAGGCATCTGTAGTGATTGCATTAACCAATAGAGGTTTCATGGAATAAAACAAATGCAATACCACCATATAGATTAACTTTCACTTATTTTTCATTTGGGGCGTGTGTTATTTTATGTGTAGTAACTTGATGGTGAAAGATCAACAAACTAGTTAAAAAATTTAATTATTTTTATCAACGCCTTTGATTCCCCCGCCACGTTCATGGATCCCCATCTCCATTGCAGTGTTCATACTTTTTAAATGCAATTCGACTGCTGCTTTGAATAGTATTTTAGGCCCAGATGTAACATTTTTTTACTCATTGCAGCAAAACAACTTGTTGAGCTGCAAGAAAGGAGAGGGCAGGAATACCCCATATAAAAATATGGCGCATTGCGGTACTTTATCTGAGCTAGCACACAATCTGCAGCCTATTTCCAACGTAGGTATCCTTTTGCGGTGGTGCAAGTGTGTCTGTGTTACAGGCTGGATTGTTTTGTGCAGGACAGGACAACTTCCTGCACGCAACACTCCTTAGAGGCATCTTCCTCTTTTTGAAGGTGCTGCAGGATGCAGCACACGCCTAGGAAGGCAAACAGTTCTAATGCATTTCCAGGTCTACTGGTGTTGGTGTATCTGGGAATCCATAGAATACATGGGTGGATACATGGGAACATCCAAGCTTCACTCACGGAGTGCCTTTCCGGCATAATGTAACACAGGGAAACAACTGGTGCTGCTTTGCACTATAATAGATTTTCCAAGCCCTGCAGGGTGCATCTACATAGCATGGTAAATATCATTCCAAGTTTGATGGCGCTCTGCATGGCACAAGGGAAACACAACACCTTGCTAAATCTGACCTGTGCAGTGCCCCCAAACCAATTAAATCCAATCTTCCCCAATACAATCCACCCCACCTCATCCCACACAAGTCCACCCCACTCCAAACCAAACCACTCACCCCAATCCACTCCGACCCACCTACTCCAATCCTTCCAATCCATCCCAATTTATTCTGACCCACTCCAATTTACTCCTCTCCAATACAAAACAATCTGCACCTCTCCAAAACAATCCTCCCCACTCCAATCCAAAACAATCTGCCCCACTCCAATCCAATCCAATACACCCCACTCTAATCCAAAAGTATGCGTCCCACTCCCATCTACTCCACTCCATTCCAAAACAATCTGCCCGCTCCAATCTGCCCGAATCCAAAACAATATACCCCACTGCAATCTGCTACACTCCAATTCAAAACAAGTTGCCGCACTGCAATCCAAAAAAATAAGATCCACTCCAAGCCAAAACAATCTGCCCCACTCCAATCTACCCCATTCCAATTAAAAACAATCAGTCACAATCAAATGTGCCCTACTCCACTCTGCCCCACTCCAGTTCAAAACAGTACACCCGCTTCAATCCAATCCACCTCGCACCAATCCAGTCCGCTCTACTCCATCCCAATTCACACCATTCCAATCCCCCATTCCCACCCAATCCACCCCACACCATTCTAATTCACCCCACTCCAATCTACACTAGTGCAATCTGCCCGATTCCAATCTGCCCCACTCCAATCCTAAACAATCTGCCCCACTCCAGGCTGCCCTACTCCAATCCAGAACAATCTGCTGCACACCAGTTCACCCCACTCCAATTCAATCCACCTCACCTCATTCTAATCCACCCCACTCCATCCCAATTCACCCCACTCCAATCTGCCCCACTACAAATCAGTTCACCCTACACCAATCCAACCCACTCAAGTCCAATCTATCCCACTCCAATCCATTACACCTCACTCCTATCTAATCCTCCCCACCGCCCCAATCCACCTCACCCCACTTCAATCCAGCCCACCACATCCCAATCCACTCCAATCCAATCCACCCCTCCACATTTCAATCCACCCACTCTATCTAACCCATCCACCCACTCACTCTAATCCACCACACTCTACTCCAATTCGCCCCACACTATCCCAATCCAATGCCCCCACACTATCCCAGTTCAGTGCACCCTACTCCAATTCAATCCATCCACTCCTCTCAAAACCACCCCACTCCAATCCACCCCACCCTATTGCAATCCACCCCACCCCACTCCAGTCCAATCCACCTCACTCCAGTCCAAACCCCCACTCCAATCCAATCTACCCCAATCCAGTCTAATCTACCCCACTCCAATCCAGCGAATCCAATCCACTCCACTCCAATCCAATCCACCTCTCTCCAGTCCGATCGAATCCACCCCACCCCAATCCAATCCTCCCCAGCTAACCCCAGCCCAGCCCTATCACTCCAATCCAAACCACCCATTTCAATCCAATCTAATCTATCCAATCAAATCCACTTCAATTCAATCCACCTCACCCCATTTCAAACCACCCCACCCCACTCCAATATAATCCACCCTACACCAATGCACCCTACTCCTCTCAATCCACCCCACTCTACCCCAGTCCAATCCACCCCATTCTTCTCTAACCCAATCCACCCACTACCTCAACTCACTCCCACCCACTCAACCCTATTTCACCCCACTCGACCACACCCGACAACACTCTCTGCCACTGAACCAATGACATCTACTCCCCTCTACTCAGCTCTATGACACTCTACTCCACCTACTCCACTCCATGACACTCCAACAAATCCACTCTACAACACTCTACTTACCCACTCCACTCTGACACTCCACACCACTAAATTTTAGCTATGCTGAACAGCAGCCACACTGGTGCACAACATGGCAAAACACATTACCAAACCCAATAGCTCTCGTATAGATGAAACCTATTGGCTTTGCCATTGCTTATTCTTTTTTTAGTTATTGTGTCAGATTATCCTGCAATCTGTATTTATTTAACACAGTGTACTATTAATTTTACAGAATTGTACCAAAATACTGTCTTCTAGTTCTAAAGGGGATTGAGAAAAAGAAATTAATCTAGGCAGTAGCTTAAGTGCACTATGTGTAAGCGGGAACCCTGGGTTAAAATCCTGGATTCCCTGCATAAATACATTGTATGATCTTTGCTTGATAATGATATTTTAGAGCACTTTCAAGTAATTCAGTTTAAGATGGACCGTGTACAAAAACTCACTTGTATGTTTTAGTAGCCTGCAATGTTTCACTATCCATAACAATAGTCAGCCAGGAAGGGACACCAGATAATTGGTTCACTTTGTTCACGCCTGGTGTTGTCGAGATGGTGAGTTAAGGGATATTGTAAAGTTAATCTATAGAAATGTTCACTTTAAATAAATATCAATGTAATGTTCTGATCTAGCATACTAAAATGAAACACTACAATATATATTTTTTAAAGATTTTATTGCTGTGTGCCAAAAAGAGGTGACATTGCATGATGGTTAGTCAGGCATGTAGCAAAAGATTCCATTGCATACATTTACAGAAAAACATTGTTGGGCTACATACATGTATGAAAAGTCAGCACACAATTTTAAAGATTTTCTCTGTATGAAAGTGACCCATAATAAACTGTTCATCCCCAATCTACTGCCCAGTCATCACTGCCTTAACTATCACTTTAGGAAAGCAGACCAATGAACCCTGTGGTGCTTAAAAGAAAGTATTCTAGTGTGGAATTCCAGCAGTGCATCGGAGTTAGATGCCCTTAGACCACTGCCTTGTGTAGTTATCTAAAGTTGGCAAGAACATCTAGTGCATAGAAACCAAGAGTGTGTGCGTCGGTGTGGGTTACAGGTGAAGTGAATCATCCTCTGTGCAGTCTTTAAAGCCCTTCACCAAAATATCACATTTCTAGTCATTAAAATATTTTCTCAGACCACTCATTCCTCCCTGTGTAATAGGGTGCTCTCAGACCAAAACGAAGAGAGCAAACCCCTGATTGAACTTATGCTAGTCTGAGGAAATGGATTCTTACAGTGCAGCATAATATTGTGTTTTACTAGAAAAGGAGCCAGATCAAGGAATTTGGTGAAGGGTTTTTCAAACATAGGGTGGGAGAATATGCCGAATAGGACAATTTCTGGGGAATTCATTGGTACATGGCCCATCACGGTTGACAGCAATTCAGCAACTCTCTGGCAGTATAAAAGAGTGTGGGGCAAGATCAAAGCAAATGAAGCAAATTTACAGCTAACTGCATACAGTAAGGATAAATGCAACTGTGGCTCCGTGGTATATTTTGGTAATTTGGGCAGTAGTGAAGTAGGCTCAGTTCAAAATATTAAATTGAATATACTTAAAACGGAAGCTGCAGGATACTTTATGGGTATATTCCAATACCTTGGCCCAGCCTGCATCCTGCAGCGATTTGGCCAGGTCAGTCTCCCAGTTAGTAATGTTTCCAAAACTGTATGCCTTAGGATTTAAAATGTTTAGAAACATAATCAAAATGTTGCTATTGCTTTCTTTCTGAGAAAAAGATTGGGTAAATTTGGATAGCGCGGATACACTTGACACCGTGCTCAAGGGCATTCATTTACTACTGAACAGCGACATAATGTGCCACTTGAATGTAGCATTCCTAGAGGCAATCACATAAAGATCTTAGTGAATAAATAGTTCTATGTAGAACATAGTAAATAAATGCACTGATAAAGTAGTCTTGTGTGGCCTGTCCTTGGAGGGTTTCCTAAATTTGACTTAGGTCCTGAATTTTTATCCTTTGTCCTAAATTTTACACAGTCCTGTCCAGAATTTGACTCCATAGCAGGTGGTCACCCTATCTTTAGATGGAGTCTCTCTATTCCGTCCATGGCACCTCAGCAGCACTGAGCGCACTTGGACTCAACGGACCATTTTGTGCAGCTGGGCTCAGCAGCTGCCTAATAGATCGCCGAGGCTAGTAGACATTATTATTTGTAAGTGACAGCCCTGCAGAGAAAAAAATCGAGCCTGTTCCAGAGCTTTCTTGAAGGAGCTGTTTTTTTGTAAACACATCAAAACTTTGCTGGAAGCTCACTCGAATAGAAGACGAAAAAAATACAGAGAAGTAACTCTTTAATTAGCGTAATCACTGTCATTGTAATCTCAACATAATTACCGCGAGTTGTGCGCCTGTAACATCCGACCTGTCACTTTTGCAAACTGCCTAATTACACATATTGGGCCCTAACCAGGTGGCGCGCAATCTAAGCAATGCGTCCCCGTAAGGTTAAGCATGTAACAGGATAGTCTTGGAGACGTGCGATCGCGCTGCAAAATAACATTTTAATTATCCCAGTTTAACAGTAGATTGTTTTGCAGCAGTTAATGCCGAAAATAAAATGAAACGAGTACTACGGAGACGTCGTCAGAGCCCGGTAGGGCATCAATCTTCATCGCTCCGGCGTGGCTGCCGGCTCTGTTGGGGGACCATTCTGTGATTGCACCTGCTTCCGGTGTGGCGCGGGATAATGCCTCTAACAATCTGCTGCAGAGGCAGGCCCGTCAAAAGCCTGCCATTAAATTCAAATGCATCAAAATGCCTGGGAAAATGAGAGCTAAAGTCACCTGCATGATTGATTGGATGCGAGCGGTGCTTACATTACCGAGATGAGCTCGAGAGCGACAGCGCATTCGATTTTAACTTTAATGCATGCACTTCCACACACTTGTAAACAGTGGAAGGCTTGACTTTCTGGTTAGAAACAACTTGTTGAAAGCAGCTTGCCATTGTGGCTATCGATTCTGTCGTTTTATCCCGACTTGACCAAAGCCTGTTGACTATTTAGTTCAATTTGCAAGCCTTCATACCTAACAAAATGATCGTCCCTTCCGTTCTATCATTGATACCCAATAAATCATCTTGAATCGCATCTCATTCATTGCCCCCTGCCCTAGCATATTCCAACGCTGACTATCATAGCACCTCCATCATATCCCGCATATCTCTTCTGTCAGAACATCAGAGGCAGATTGGTCTTTGTAGGATTTGAAGAACTTTTGGTCTTTGTACCTTGCTACTGCTGTCGCCTTGAAGCTCATGGTCAACTTTAATCACTCTTATTAAACCATGAAAAAATGCCAGCCTCATCACCAGCAGGGCTGGGTGATAGGTAAGCAACGTTTTACTGTATATAACTCCACACATATGAACGATGATGATATATGTGTGTGTGTGTGTGTATGTATGGATATATACATTATATATATATATATATATATATATATATATATATATATATATATATATAAATATATATATATATATTGTATATATATATATATATATATCTTTCTTCAAGGTACTTTGATGTGGAGTTAAGAATAGTAAATCAATACATACCTTTTTGCACTTACCTTCTCTATATTCTGTTCCATGATAATTTTGACACAGTATTCTGTCCACAAGATATTTATGGTTCTGATATTCAATCAATCAATAGATTTGTAGAGTGCCACTTATCATCCGTGAGGGTATCCAGGCACTAGTATGGTCCAGTTGATCAGCCGAATAGCCAGGTGTTCAGGGACTTTTGGAACTCTAGAGGAGATTGGGAGGTCTGTAAATGAAAGGGTAGCTCGTTCCATGTCTTTTCTGCTAAGTAGGAGAAGGAGCGACCTCTGCATCTGGTACATCAGATGCAGGGGTGAAGGTTATAGAAAGGGACGTGAAGCAGAGATGTCTTGTGGACAGATGGAAGTTCAGATGGTGTTTCAACTAGGTGGGTCCACTGTTGTATGGAGCCTTGTGAGCATGGATCAGTAGGTTGAATTTTTTCTGTACAGGGAGCCAGTGGAGTTCCCTAAGGTAGGAGGTGATGTAGGTTTGTCTAGGGGCCTCCATGATGAGTCTGGCTGCGGCGAGTTCTGTATGGTCTGTGATTGTCGGAGGAGGTAAGCTGTGATCCCTGCATAGAAAGGGTTGCCATGGTCCAATTTGCTGGAGACGAGGGCCTGGGCGATGTTGCATCTGGAGCTTTGGACTAGCCATTTGAATATCTTATGAAGCATGCAGAGGATGAAGAAGGAGGAGGGTGAGACTGAGTTGACCTGAGTTGTCATGTTTAGCTTGTTGTCCAGAATGATGTTCAGGTTCCTGGTGTGGTCAGAGGAGGTAGGAATAGGTCAGAGTTCTGAGGGCCACCAGGATATTCTTCAGCGATCCGGCAGCATAGTATTACAGACATTGTATAACAGACCCACAAACATCATTGGCTTTTGCAGGCCATGAGGAGATATTGGCCCGCTTATTTCTGTCACTTACTGCAGGAGAGAAAGATATATTCCATTGTTGTGATGTCACTGCTGTATAGCTACCATCTATTTCCACTACTTGCGTAAACAAGGCTTCTAGAATATGCAGGTGCTGTATCATTTTGCAGAAGCCCCAGAAAGCAGAGCCATACCATTAATACCAGTTAATACCATGCAGTTGCATTGGCTTAGGGGGGCACACAATTTGGCCACATCTGACCTGAATCCTTTGTGCATATTATAGAATGACCAAGCTTAGAGCCTGCTAAAAATTCCTATAAAGTGTCTTTGTCCTGAAGGCCTGGATGCTATTCTCCTGGTGGGCAATCGTTACGATCTTGCCAATGCTTTTGAGTCCACCCTTCACCTACCCACTGCAGGGCCAGAATAAGGATAGGTGCCCTTAGCTTGCACAGTGAACATAAACCTGACTTGTGATTTGGCACAAACTGGAGTTCAACGAGCCAGGATTGTCACTAAACTTAGAAAATAATAACTTATAACCACAAAACAGCAACAAAATAATATCACTGCTAATGCCACTACACCAACTATTATTACCACTATAACAACAGTCAAAATAATAATAATAATAACAATCACAATCGATCATACAAAATCAACAGTATTGAACATTTTAAATTCACGGAACAACAAATATCTATCATATAAAAACGAGGACAGTTGAATGATGATGTCGTTTTAGTGATCCTAGATAACAATGAATTAAAAAAATGTATGTGAAACACTCACTGAGCCTTATAGATCTTCTACATTTTTTTTGTATAATTAAAAAAAAATAGTCCAATTTATACACTGCTAACGCGCCTGGTCCTTACTATGTAAATTTAAAAGGCGACGTATATAGGCCGATAAACCTTTTGGATCGCATGGAGTATCCTAGTAATGTAATGACCAGTGGCATCAATAATCAATGTAATCAATCAATAACCACTAAGAGAATCATTAGTCAATAGACAAGTATAACAACAATTCATGAATAACCACAACTCGATAAAGCGTTTAACAATTTTTATTTCCCTATTTATTACAATGCTAATGCATCTGGTTAACTCAAACTTTATTTAATCAGCTCAGAATTAGTTTATTAGCGATCACCAATAACACAATCTAATCAGAACTTGAGAAAACATGTGATCAAAAGCTTTAGCCTAAGACAACAAAGATGAATATTTCAACATTAAAAGCAGAGTTCAGCAACCAGTTCGTCAATCATTTGTCACTGTCAATGTCACCCAGAAGAAACCTACCTATCCCAGATTAGCATCCGCATGTGGGACTTCTCGCAAGCAATTTAGAAAAAACATGAATTTGGAAATCATCTAGCTAGAAGAAAAACTATTAAACAGCGTAGTTGGTACCTAGAAGGAAAGGCACAAAGTTAATCAGTCACATTGTCATAGCTACCTATCCACAGAATGGATCACCAGCAAAGTCATTCTTCGTCTTCAGGTCATCAATAGATCAGCAACGCATCAGGATCCCAAGAGCATGAGCCCAATGACAGAATCTCGAACCGCGTCTCCTGAAGTCATCAGCATTCACCCCTCGCATCTGAAGTTTTAGCCCCTTGTCATGACTTTTATTAGAGTTTTTCAGTCCATCCCCCTAATTCCTAATTGGTCAATCAGTTCTCCATATGTGACGTTACCCAATACTTTTTATTCTACATATCTATGAGTTCTAATATTTCATCTTTCTCAGTTCATGGATTGGTCCACTGTACGGTGTCTTCATCATCCTGCTCTTCGAGTATCGAAAATGTTGCATTGTTGCGTTGGCTCTCATTATCCTAAATGAGACTACTGGATTTCTAGGTAGCAGGGTCCTCCCTGTTGTGGGGAACTGAGTCTGACCCACTAAGAAGGACCTCTGTCACCTTCAATCCGGTTTTGCTCCGGCTAACTAGCAGTGCCTCATCTCTTCCAAGGGGAAGGGATGATTGGACAGCCAAGCACATGACATCTTTAGAACTTCTCAGTGAAGTCGTGGTCGCTCAGATCCCAACCAGCTCTCTCATTTACAGTATGATCTCATATACAAATTACAAAGGCAGTTTAAGTTTTATATATTGTTTTTAATAAAACGACTGCATTTTAGATAATAAGGCATGAGCCGCAATAACCAGAACCATACAACACAGTAGGATTGAAATAGTCACGAGGAGAGTGAAACATAAGAATAACGCTATCATAGTGTTAATAGGTTACATTCTAAGTAAGTTCTATTTCGAACACAGCATGTTAAGCTCTAAGCTTGCCTTTCAGATTCCCTGGGAAGACATCAACCCTCATACCTGAGCAAAGGCATGTGATCTGGATCAGCATCTGCAACAGGGCAGTCAGCGTCTAGTTGTGGTTCCCTGGTTGGAATCTCCCTCTCCCATGTATTAGGACAAGGAAGTGTTTTTATAACTAACATGTCGATGTGGTAACAAAACGTCCCTACGCAAGCTGCAACCCAAAGACTAAACTCCTACCACGTCTATTGGGAATGTACCAGACTGTATCCTTGACTGAAGCACAGAGTGAGCAAGAATGTGTTATTGAGAACTCCAGTGCTGAAGTAGGCTAAACAGTGTGATATAAAAAAATAAAACAAGACCGTAGAACTGGCTATTTGAATAATAACAGTACGAAGCTGAATAAAATGCATTTAGAGCAAAGTGCACAGAGGCCCGATGCTGCGAGCAAAGGAATAAAATACATCCAGGGCAAAGTGCACGAAGGCCTAACGCCTGAAGCAAACGCACAAAGGATACATAAAAATGACCACACTACACCGTCCCCTTGTCGGTAGAAAGTGGTTCTAATCAAAACGGAAATAAAAATATGCCCCAGATATAAAAATCTACAAATCTACAAAACACATTTCGACAAGTCCAGAGGACACCAAAGCACCAAAACAAAATTTAAATTTGTAAGCATGTGAGCCAAATCTATACAATGCAAATTTTGAAGAAACCCAATTCAAACGGAAGCCACCGAAAGCAGGATATTCTCCACTTCGGCAGATGTCAACACCGGAAAATCCACACCAAACACTATCATGGAGCAGGTGAGTTCCAAAGCCCCAGAACCATCCAAGGCCACATCCCGTGCAGGGCCTATGAACGAGACAATACCATCTCCCTCCAGGAAGGGAATCTTGTAAACTGCCTCACGAAGCAAACGCAACCACAGGGCACATGTCTGGGAATGAGCCCTAACCAGAAACATCAACAGATCAGCATCAACCACTGGGGGGCGCTGCAGTGAGAGACAGAGAGCCAGTGCATGTTCAAACGAGCACCAAAGGCACCAAAACACGAGTTGCACACAATCCAAAACTGGTCGGAATGACAGAGACCAGTCACACTCCATATGTCCCAGGAGTGTTGCTCCAAAATTCTGCATCATGCGCTCACGACACAGCTGCGCCGATGGGAGCTGCCACATTTGGTCTTGTTGCGGCGGGACAGCCATTGCGGAAGAACAACAGCAACAGCAAAACACCAGCCAATAAAGCCAAAGTTATCGGAAATCCTCCAAAAATGCTTCCGAAAATAGAATGAATAGCCGAAGGTATCAAACCGAATATGGAAGAGAAGGCATGAGCAAAACCAGCACCAACGGCTTTGAAAAAATGTGCAATTCCAGCAGTGCTGGACGCATTAAATATACATCCCACGAGTTCACCAAAGTGGCTCGGAAAGTTAGTATTTAACAGGGACTGTATTTCTGCTGATGACCTCGCCACCTGAAGTGCGTAGGTCTCGCGTGCAGATGTAAGGGCCACATGCTTTTGAAACAATAGAGTCTTTAGTCGACTCAACTTGTCGAAATTCACCTTGGAAGTAGCAATGTGAGGTCAGATGTCTGCTACCTCCCTTAATCTAGTGGGGGGAAACAACACATTCCCGCAGCAAGGAACGGCCTTGGTGACCAAAACCACGTAAACTATTCCGGCACACATGCCACAACAGTCTTTACTGTTAAGGAGGACGTAGCTGCTGTTTGAAAGCACCTGGAATGTGTTTTTAATTACAGGGACTGGAACTCCCTTTAGATAGCAAGCCAAGTTCGCAACCGTGGCATTACACGCCCCCTGCAAGGACAGCTGCTTACAAACCATTGAATGGCTGACAGAAGTTTCGCATTCAGTACCGCTAAGAAAAACCTCTCTCATGCCATTAAGACATCTGTATAAAAAGGGAAGTTCCCACACCTCATGTATATAACTGTCTCCCAATTTTTCATATCTGCCCACCGGAACATGTTTTAAACAAGAAGTGAATTGCAAAGTGGAAATAGGCAGAATAATAACCCCGTGTATCAACTATTCAGCTGAGGGAATCTCGGCCACAGTAAAAGGCAACCTTTCCAATTTTTCAATATTCAACATAACATATATCGCTTCCTTTTTCGCCATCAGTTGTTGTTGACGTGTCAAATTAAAAGAAAAAAATATTTCCCTGGCTCTGATGTGCTGCCAAGGAACGCAACCCGCCTTCAGTGTCTGAAGCGTCCAACCCAACTGCATAATGGACCGGGTTTGACTCTGTCCATGATATAAAGAAGACATATCTGATCTAATAATGTCTATAGCGGAGGAAACAATGTTGTCAATTGTATATATACGGTCGGACAGGATATGTATTCCATTATCCACAACAGACAATGCTTGTTTTAAATTTTCCTGATCTATCTAACTCAACCGGGCCGCTGCCTCCTGTTGAGAAAGTTTCCATATCTCATTGTATACTTCGTACAAAAAATGTTTTCTCCGGGGCACTCTCAGGCCTGACAACAAATCTTGCAAGTCAGTATAATTAGACAGATGCGTGAGATGTGTTTTAACTGCATCTAGCGTGGATGATTTTAACCATTGTTGACATAGCTTCCCCACGCTATATGTAGTAATAATATCAGCATGTTCAGGTGATATGTAGCGAGGGTCTGCCCTACTTGTCCTGAAACCCCCGGAGGAGGTAACGAAACATTGATGACACCCATTAGTGTCAATGGGCCACAATAACCACCCGCCTGGATGTGTCAATGAAGTGTTAAACATACCATTCTGGACCCACTCTGTAAGCTCAGTAAAAGTGGCATTAATATAGTGCTGCCAATCTTTCATTTTAGAAGGGACAGGTATGCTAGGCAAATTCAATTCTCTAATAGATGCCAAGCCCAAACAGCTACTCTGTTGTACAGTGTCATTTAAGAAAATCATTTGGACAGGAATAATACATGCCCTAAACAATGTTTCTCTACCCCGCGCTTGCCAATGTTTTGTTCCCCAAACACTTTTCAAATCCACATTCTTGGACCAATATTCATACCCTTCAATAGACAGTTGGGAAACAAATGAATTTGAATACAGAAATTTGGTATCAGTCAACAGTATTTGCTTATTTGCATGCGGAGTTATCTTAAAATGATACGACTTAGCATTTTTTTGATGATGCCCAGAAATATATGCAAATTTGTCAGAATATGTTTTAGAACTCCCCTGCGGAGGTGTTGGGCAATGTTCCCATTGCATATAATCAAATATCGTTTTAGGGCTACTGGCTTTATGAATAAAGTGGTGTCCATAATAATTGTAACAAAACATGTCACCATAATTATCCCTAAACTGGTAAGCATCTTCATTGTCATAGACAGTATAATATTGTAATTCCGTCAACATAGAATCAACTGTCTTCACATCCCAATCATCAGATACAATGCCTGGTATAACTATATCATTAATTGATAACTTTAGAACATACGGTATCTGAATTATCTCAGTGGGACCATATATATCAAACATTACTCTATCCCACACAATCCCATCCGGAATAGGTACAGCGGAAATGTTCACAAAGGACAAGTCTCTTCGAACCATATGGGATGAAAAATGTGGTTTCAACACCTTCTCCACCTGCTCAACCTCTGATCTTTCAGGAAGAAAATGACCATGTATTACTAGAAACAATGTAACAACAAACCCTATCCACAGAAAAAAAGCCAACAGAGTCATGAAAAGCCACAGATAGTTCCATGGAAAAACAAAATACGTATCTTTAAGCCAATACATCAGCTTACGTGGACCCGGGTCTGGTGTAGAAGAGGACAAAGAGTCCGACATACCATCATCATTGGTATTAAAACATCCAGAGGCAGTTCTTGCAAAAGGTGCCACCGTAAACAAAGGAGCAGCAGGTGTCTCTCGCCGCGGCACACTGTAGATAACACCCTCAGCAACATCAGTAGTCACTGCAACTTGATCAAAAGAGTCAAAATTATTTGCCGTCAGTGGAACAATCGTAATATCAGCGTCCACCCTCCCAACGCCCGGAGAGGAAACAGCATCGGTGCAAATCACCTGCAGCGGAACATCATCCCCAGTAGTGAGAGAGATTCGGGAACTACTGGGCGTTCCTCTTGGTCTGCTGTGCAGAATCGGCCACATGTTGTAACTTGACATTGTCGATGGAGACAAAGCGATTTCCCTTGGCACCTTGCAACAGCAGCAAAATCACAGTTCTTGTTCCGTGGATTCCCAGTACAGGGACTGGTGCTCGATATGAAGGCCCAAATTCTTTTTTTACTGCGACCTTTTCACGCACTAGATCCCCAACCCTGGGAATTCAACCAGTAGGCGTTACTGGTTCATCCTTAATTCCTGTGGAGGCAGCACTGGCAGAAGAGTTATCTTCACGGAATTGTTGTAAATCCTGCAAAACAGTGACACGATCATTTATGTCAAACAGTGTTTCCGCCGCCTCCACACCAGGACCATCTGGAACAAACATACGTGTTCCGAACAGGCACTCATATGAAGTACGACCCACCAGGGACCTTCTAGGCAAGTTATTCAGTGCTCTCTGTACTCCATACAGGTGGGTTAGCCAACTACGACCCATACCTATAACTCTAGCTGTTAAGGATTGCTTTAAATCGCGATTTAAACGCTCCACGACAGAATTTCCCTCGGGATGAAATGGAGACGAGAACTGGAGCTGGACCCCCAACGAAGCCATGGCGTCCCTGAATGCCTTAGAGGCAAAAGCAGGGCCCTGGTCCTAATGGAAAGCCGCAACTGCATATGTACCGACAAAGATGCGCAAATCTTTATTAACAGTTCAAGCGTCAGCCGAGTGCTGTGCCACACCCACACAAATCTGGAGCACGAATCTACAGCCACCAAAATATATTTGTATGCACTATCTGGTGTCAGCGGACCACAATGATCCAAGTACACACACTGTAATGGTTTATTTGATATTAGAAGGGGGGTCTGCTGCGGGCGTTTAGCCGTTGAAACTTTAATTTGTTGACAGATGTCACAACAAAGGACATACTGCTTTGTCTCTTTATAGAGACCAGGCCGCCAGTAACGGGCCTGTAACACCGAAATTGTGGCGGCCACGCCAGCATGTGCAGATGCCGCCCCCTCATGTGCTGCAGTAATTAATTGAGGTCGCACAACTTTATTGGGCATGTCGCATACACCAACGCCTGGAATCTTAACTTCAGCGTTCAGCATACCACCCATTGAGTAATGATATTTAGACAGAAATCCTTTAGGATATGGCGTGCCATCAGCCGTAGCTTTTATGGTAGTCAAAATCTCTGTGTCTGGTTTGGAACTCGAACGAGTTACTGCGGCCAAAGTGGCAACTGCCACTGACGATTTTGCGGCTTCATCAGCCAAAGTATTTCCAGCAATGTGTATTCCAAGGCGCTGGTGTCCAAGAGTATGTACAACATGGACTTTAGGAAGCGTCTCCTTCAGATCCGCTACCTTCCCCCACAGCAATCTGTGTTTTATGGTGTTACCCTTGGAATCTCTGAACCCATTGAATCTCCAGTAATGCAAATATTCATTAAAAGACTGAACACAGTAATAGGAATCACAAACAAGCAGTGTAAACTGTGCCGGATCCGTATGTTCTAAGGCTAATAATAGAGCTTTCAGCTCAGCCAACTGTGCCGTACAGTCCCCCAATGTCTGTGTATAAGTATGTTGGGGCAGAACTTTTCCCCCTCCATATAGCCGCTCACTACCGCACATGCAGCAGAATATTGTTGTTTAGTTCCCACCGCTGGCTGCGCAGAGCCATCGGTGTACATGACCACTTGATATTGATCAATAGGCAACGTGCCAGTGGGAACCGGGTATTCTATTTCATATTGGAGAAACTCCTGTGTCTGCAATTTTGGGTCAAAAATTTAATCTACATCAGTGGCTGTCAAAGACGTAGCCCATTGTATCCATCGCGGGTGTAGTGCTTTCGCATTAGGAACACTCGCTTTTGTAACAGCCTCTAAAGCTGGAATCGGGGAAACAACAATGATGCGTTGGCCCTGGGCAAGAGGTCGTTCTTTAATTACAGCCATCTGTACAGCAGTGAGAATTTTCTCAGTTTGTGCAAAATGTTGTTCCGCAGCAGAATACAAGTGAGACTTGTTTCCGATCGGGACTGTCTCACCTTCATTAAAGGTGACATACGTAAACCCAACGGCCCCAGTTATAACCCTGGTGACCAGATGTGTCTTATTGTCCTGTGTGTGTAAATGCTTTGCAGCTAGGAGATCAGTTTGCAAGTCTTGAAGAATATGTGTATGTACAATTGTCCAAAATCTACTCGAAAAATCTGGGCGAATCAACTCGTACAATGGTTTTATACATGTAGCATAATCAGGAATGTAAGTTCTGCCAAAATTTAGAAAACCCAACAACGATTGGAGTTTCTTAATCGTATTAGGAGGTTGCAATTGTGCACATTTTTCTAAAAAGTGTGGCGCTAAGCTCTTACCTTCGTTCGACAGCTCATATCCCAGGAAAATGACGCTGAGGAAGGCAATTTTCGACTTTTTGAAGTTAAATTTGTAGCCAATTTCGGCAAACCCCACAACAATGCGGGCTACCCGCCTTAAATGTTGTATTAACTTGTCATCTGTGAGATATATATCATCAACATATGACAATGCCTCAGGGTCCAGTTCGTGCAATATTTCAGTCACACGAGCCGAAAACAATCCTGGGCTATTCTTATACCCCTGAGGCAAACGATAATTTTTTTTCTGAGAGCCAAACGCACTAAAGATCGTAAAATCCTTGCTTTCGGGCACTATATTCTGGCAGAAGAAACCATTCGAGATATCTAAAGTGGTTTTGTAATTTATATGCACAATATTATTCATGAGTGCTGCGCTATGTGAATTTTGTATAGCATATGTGTGTGCATGTCCGTTCAAATGTCTGTAGTCCACCCCTATTCTATAAGAATGGTCCGGTTTAGCTACAGGGAATAAGGGATTATTCATCGGCGAGACACAGGGTTCAATAACTCCCTGGTACTCCAATTGTGTAAGTATGTTTATTACCGATGCCCTTGCTTCAAATTTTATAGGATATTGCGGTTGTGGCTGAGGTTCGCCCTTAATCGGAATTACATGATAAGGAGAATCCCTATCCCACCCCACATGATTTCTATATAAGGCGGGTGCTTGTGCCAGTGCCCATTTAATGCTATAGGACTCTGCGAGCTCTCCCGGAAAAAGTGGTGAGAACGAAGGTGTAATAACCTCCTCCCCAACTGGACAGTCGCGAACAAAGTCAGGGGGCCAATCCTGTTCGGCCAGCACAATGTCATATATCTTGACTACACGATCCCAAAAGATGGGGTTTATAGTGCGCTCAATGTCCCCTTCTAATTGTAAACTTACTGTATAAACTCTATCGAGATCAGAGACACGCATATCTGCTGTTTCAACTTGTATGAAGTCATCAGTTGCTTTCACCTCCAGATGCTCTAGAAGATTCCGGCGAACTATTGTGACCTCAGCCGCGCTGTCTAGCAGTGCTAGTGCCCATGTCTTGTTCTTCAAGAGAACTCTCTTCCTGTGTGGCATGTCTAACTGAGACTGCCGCCACTTTTTTCTTTTTAAACTGCTGTTTTTGTTGGATACGTTTCTCTTCCTTCTTGACAGAAACCTCCGATGAGCGTTGTGAATCCTGTCTTGGCTTCACGTACTCTGTTCGCCGCTGTGAACGCCCACCTCTCTCATTTCTCTTTTCCGATGAGTCCTGAAAGGAACGAGATTGGCGTGTATCAGTATATTGATATCTATCAGGCGTCTTCAAATTATCCCTATTTCTGAGATTATACCTTGTCTGCGGGGTCTTTGGTCTCGGTGATTCTCCCCTTTCTTTTTTAGGTGTTTGTTGTTTTTTCTCCCAGCGCTTTTTATTACCCTCAGGTTGCTGTTGTTTAGTAGTATCTTTACTACCTTTTCCCTGAAACTGTGGTTTCTGTGGTCTAGCCCCAAGGCTATCATGACCGATACTGGAATATGTTTCCGTTATTATTCTCGGCAGCTCCTGATCTAGTTGCAGGACGTCACAAAGACGCATACGCACCGCTAGTGCCACTGCCTCCCCTTTTAGATTACTCAATATGATGGAGGAAACCGTGGCAAAATTGCCTATCAGTTGCATCCCTAAATCTAAGGCCGGGGCAGCCCCATATTCATCTTGAATTTGTTTGAGCACTTCCGGTAAGTTAGCCAATGTCGGTGTACCGTGTGCTGTAGTGTAGAGCGCAGCAAACACCGTGCCCCATGTATTACAATGGTCCACTGTAGGAAGCATACCAAACGGCAAACACATCGTTAATATTCTATGTTTATCCTGAGGCCCCGTATCGGGAAATACTGCCTCCAGCGTATTAATTTTTTGCGCCAGCCAAAATGGAGTTTCCTCTCATTTAGCCTGTAGCTTGCCCATTACAGAGTGCACAGTTGCCGGATTGATACCCAGAACCACTGCATGTGGTTGAGCTGGAGCAGCACGCGCTGGGTTTGTGTTTAGTGTCTGCATCACAAATTGTACTAAGCGTCTATATGTAGCTGTTAATTCTGTATATAAACGACGAACTTCAGCCACCGTCAAATTAGCAACCGCTGGATGTGGTGTATATGTAGCCAACAAAGGCCAGGTAGGACCATCATTACTCAGTGGACCTAGCCTAACAGGGGCTATGGTGTGGCGTAGGGCGCCATCAAGCCAATTAATATGTTCTTGATAAGAGAGAGGTATTTCTAAATATGCATATGCCCTGTATTGTCCAGGGACATTTGCAAGAGTGTATTCGTGAAATGTGTTTGAAATCCCATCAACTGCTGGAAATATGACCCAAGAATAAAAAAGTTCTGTTCTATAGGCTGCATGAGCGTCCACCACAAACGTGACCGGACCCCCCTGGTTTGTTAGACCATGTGCTAGCAGATGAACCGTGAGCGGTTGTCGCATATTAACTGCTATGTGCATTACTTGGGGATTCGCCATTTTGAAAACAGCGCTAGTTCAGAGAAGGCACACCAATATTGGGGTTTTCCTTTCAGAGTTCAAGCTTGAACTACCAACCGCTATAAATAGGTTCTACCTATATCGCGGTGGCGGAAGTCCTCAGTGCCACGGACCTCTCCGTTAACGGAACCGAGGAGTCAATATATATATGAGACCGAGAGAGTCAGCCGGACCCGGAAATTAGAGCCAGACCAATTGTTGACGACGCCATGTCGCGTTGGCTCTCATTATCCTAAATGAGACTACTGGATTTCTAGGTAGCAGGGTCGTCCCTGTTGTGTGGGACTGAGTCTGACCCACTAAGAAGGACCTCTGTCACCTTCAATCCGGTTTTGCTCTGGCTAACTAGCAGTGCCTCATCTCTTCCAAGGGGAAGGGATGATTGGGCAGCCGAGCGCATGACATCTTTAGAACTTCTCAGGGAAGTCGTGGTCGCTCAGATCCCAACCAGCTTCTCATTTACAGTATGATCTCATATACAAATGACAAAGGCAGTTTAAGTTTTATAGATTGTTTTTAATAAAACGACTGCATTTTAGATAATAAGGCGTGAGCCGCAATAACCAGAACCATACAACACAGTAGGATTGAAATAGTCACGAGGAGAGTGAAACATAAGAATAACACTATCATAGTGTTAATAGGTTACATTCTCTCTAAGTAAGTTCTATTTCGAGCACAGCATGGTAAGCTCTCAGCTTGCCTTTCAGATTCCCTGGGAAGACATCAACCCTCATACCTGAGCAAAGGCCTGTGATCTGGATCAGCATCTGCAACAGGGCAGTCAGCGTCTAGTTGTGGTTCCCTGGTCAGAATCTCCCTCTCCCATGTATTAGGACAAGGAAGTGTTTTTATAACTAACATGTCGATGTGGTAACAAAACGTCCCTACGCAAGCTGCAACCCAAAGACTAAACTCCTACCACGTCTATCGGCAATGTACCAGACTGTATCCTTGACTGAAGCACAGAGTGAGCAAGAATGTGTTATTGAGAACTCCAGTGCTGAAGTAGGCTAAACAGTGTGATATAAAAAAATAAAACAAGACCGTAGAACTGGCTATTTGAATAATAACAGTACGAAGCTGAATAAAATGCATTTAGAGCAAAGTGCAGAGGCCCGATGCTGCGAGCAAAGGAATAAAATACATCCAGGGCAAAGTGCACGAAGGCCTAACGCCTGAAGCAAACGCGCAAAGGATACATAAAAATGACCACACTACAGCATGTTCCTCTTCAGTCAGTGTCTCTATTGTTCAAGTCCTGGGAAAGTACATTCAGCCTGCTCTACACATAATTGTATCAAATTGACTTCATCATCTCCTGTCCTTCGGTACATTGCAGAAAATTCTAGCTAAGCACACAGTTCATGGTCGGTTCATAGGCATCATCAACTTCTACATCGTGCGTTTCTTAATTCTGCTTTTGCATGAGGCCTTGCAAAGACTAGGCAATGACTTCGGCTAAGTTAGCTTCTACGATATAATGCAAAACATAGGTTATACATCTCATTAAGCACATTACTACATTATTATTACACATTTTCAGTTCTTTTAGTACAAGTCTGCAAAAGTGGCTGACATACCCCGTGGGCACATTTTCAAATGTCCACATTATTTTCTCTACAATTAATTTCTCAATGAACTTTTCATTAATCAAAACACATAAACATTCATTAATAATTTCTAGCTAGCATATCTGCGTCAACAGTCCCTCCTCTGATGACTAAATATGTCATCACACCTTTCATTTACCAACATTTCACAATTCTGTTTCAGCTGTATTTTGTCTCCTTCTTAAGTCTTCCCTATAAATTCCTTCCCTCCTATGATTATTTTTAGATCTTTTCAATCTTATCTTTTGACATAATTTGCATATACTCCATAATCCTAATATGCACACAATCACAATTAATATCCCTGTATGATTTTTTATAATACCCCATTCCAAATTTGACTAAGCCAATTTCCCACTGAAGCAAATCCTTTTCCAACTTTTCCAAAACACCTGGCTCCTTAAATTCTTTCAAATCCTTACTTGAGTTAGTCAGATTAGTGAGTAAGTCTCTTATCTCCCTATCGTTGTTCGGAATATACGAACAACAATGCTTAGCATTGATCATCCTACAGACTCCGCCGTCTTTCGCTAAAAGAATGTCTAAAGCAAGCCTATTTTGAAGCATCATATCTCTATCCACGGCTAATTCAGTATCTATCAGGAGTATTGCCCCTGTAAAGTTTGTTAGCATGTTATCCACAATAGTAGGCAACTGTCATATCTTGATCGAATTCAGAATGACTCCCACTGAAGGAATCACTGCACCAAAGATATCTCCCACAATTGCAGAAGAGGTCTCCCTCCACTGTCGCTTATGATGTAATTCAGTCAAATTTGGAAACTTCTTTAAGTCATCTCCTTGGTAAATTTTAGGGAAAACTATCCCCAAATAACACGTCCCATATCATCCTCTTGGAAGATGGTAATAAGTATTAAGTCCACAAATATAATAAATCCCATGAATCACAGGGTCCTGACCATTCAGCATTAATGTTCACTTACTCTGAAACAAAAACACATGCCTACATTCACTGGTTCCCACAAATAAAGTGTCAGTGCGTGATTTTGGCCTATATATACAAAGCTTCCTTACATGTAATGCCTCTAATGCTAATTTCCCTTGCCTTTTAATTGCATTGTAAGCATAATCATTTTTATAAGTCCTTTTCTCTAAACCCTTTTCTAATTTTTCTTTTAATGCATTTCTCCTATCATCAGTATGCCCTATGAAGCTCTTTTCTAAAGGTGTAAGCAAGCATCTAAGGTTATTACAATGTGCATATATGGTCCCAAATGTTAGTGTTGGCTCAAAGAATCCTCTAACTAGTACTATATCATGTTCTTTAGCTACTCTACTCAGATATCTAATAATAAGAACAAACGTAAACACTACATCGTAGTTTGAATAAAAATACGGTATGTACTCTTGGTTATAGAATCTTGTTAGTAGCAAACTACAGCTTATTCCATATGTTAACGGAAGACTATGGTACGTAACCCCTTCTTCCACTGACGTAGGAATTTGCGTACACACAAGACAATTCCTCACATCTATTGTTTCAACATACTCACTCAACAAGCGATATAAAACATTAGAAGAAAGCTCTCCTTGAGCATTAGTATAGCCATGCAAATACTTCTCATCTACCTTAAACCTCTCTAAGGCTATTAGTGTAGTAGTTTCAAAAGCAGAAGTAATAATAGCTCTTTTCATATCACGAACAGTCATTCCCACAATCATCACTATAAACATTATTCCGCACACAATTACCAATCCAACACTCATGTATCTATAGCGCCTAATATTTCTATCTTGATTATTTAGCTCAGCCATGATCTGTAAAGAATCAGAAAGCAGAAGTAACTCTTAGATAAAGTGCAGTAATAAATCAAAGATGAAGAAAAAATTATTTTCTCACAGTTCTCACAAAATCTATTAGCAGCTTGTCACATCCGGTTTTCAATTGTCAAATCAGTTTATCAATGTCTCTTTCGGTTTTATTTCCAACAGTCTCTTTCTTAAGTTTTTCCAGATTAATTAAGCTTCCTGATCACCTTCAGGTTACATCAAAATACTGACTCAGAACTTCTCTATCAAAACAAAAGACATAAACTCGTGTTGCCATTCATTGGTAGTTGCATACGCCCATTCAGGACCTGCGTAATGTCGACTTGCTATTCTCTTTCTTTACAACCTTTGGTCACCACTTAGTTCTCCTTCACTTAAATCTTCCTTTCTTGTAGTGTCCACTTCTTCCTCTATTGTTTCATTTATGACCAGTTCCTTTTTCTTCCCAATCTGTGATTCAAGCCAATTATCTCTTTTCTTGTTCCTTCTGTCAATATTCTTCTCAGGATTGGACTCTTATTCTCTTTTTCTATGGTGTTTTCTCTTGATGGACCTGCAATGGGTTCCAGAGGAGTCAGATCACCTTTACTTTGATCAGTCTCAACTCTTTTCTCCTCTTGGTCTGGCACTTGCTCTGTTTGCTTTTCAGCACCGTCTGTTTCTGGGAGAACCCCTGCTGAGCTAGGCTCTCCTGCTGTATCCATCAAGATTTGTTCTTGCACACTTTCCTGTAATTCTTCACTCTTGTCGCTCACAGGGGTAATGGAATCATCTTCCACAAGCTTTGGTTCAACTTCAGGCTCTGCTGGTTCCTTTTCTGGCTCAGGTGCAGTAACCTGTTTCGCTGTTATTGGTACTTTCAACAACACTTCTTCATGATCTGGTGGACACACCACTCTCTTTGTATCGCTCGTGTTAATCCAGTTTGGTAGTCCTGCACACTTCACAGCTGTCATAGTTGTTAACACCACATGTTAAGGACCCCTCCAATGTGGCTCCAAACAAGTCTTGCGAACATGCTTTCTGACAATGACCCAGTCACCGGCTCTCAGGTTGTGCCCTGGATCGTGGATGGGTGGCAGGATGGTGGCCTGCACCTGCTGAGAGAAAAAGTGAACCACATCAGCCAGACCCTTGCAAACGTCCAACACCATATCATCTGTAATGTTTACAAGTGCATTGTCTGGAACTGCTGGTAACCTCATTGCTCTGCCCATGAGGATCTCATGAGGCGACAGCCCTGTCTTCCTGTCATGTGTGTTTCTCATTGACATCAACACCAAGGGCAATGCATCTGGCCATTTCAGATTTGTGGCTGCACACATCTTTGCAATTCATGATTTCAAGGTACCATTCATCTGTTCCACCAGTCCTGATGCTTCAGGGCGATAGCTACAATGCAACTTTTGCTCAATGTTTAGTGCTGCACATAAGAGTTTAATCACCTCATTATTGAAGTGAGTTCCCCTATCTGATTCTAAAGAGATCGGGAACTTGAAACGTGGTATCAACTCCCTAAGCAACAGCTTTGCTACTGTGAGAATGTCATTTCTTCTTGTAGGGTATGCTTCAATCATGTGACTAAAGAAACACACAACCACCAACGCATACTTTAAAACCTCCACACGTAGGCATTTCAATGAAATCCAGTTACATTCTGCTGAATGGACCTCCTGCTCTTCCAATGCAGCTCAAATTCACCACTGTCCCTTTTCCCAAGTTTAGCTGCTGACAAACTATGGTGCGATGACACACTGCCTCTGCTACCTGCCTGAATTTAGGGTTAAACCAGTCAATCTTAAACAATCTAACCATGGCATCCCCTCCAATGTGTGCCTGGCCACGATAATAACGGGCTATTTGTGACAATAAACTATTGGACAGGACCATCTGACCCTCTTCAGAAACCCAAATTTCATCAGGACGTTGGACACATTTCAGTTTAGCCCAACAACGTTTCTCTTCCTTGTCAACATTACTTTGCAATGTTTTCAACTCTTCCAGAGTATCGATCACTTTCAATGCAAAACTTGTACATGTGTTGGCTTCTTCTGGCATCAATTCCCACTTGTCTTTGAACGATATACAGATCAATGCACAAAACCTTGCGACTTGATCCGCATATCCATTTCCCAGTGAGATGTAATCTTGGGCCTTTTGATGTGCACTACATTTTACCACGACAATTTCTTCAGGTAACTGTATTGCATACAACAACTCTTTTATTTTGTCACCATTTCTTAACGGTGTACCAGTAGAAGTTAGAAAACCTCTTTGCGACCACAATTGACCAAAATCATGAACAATTCCAAATCCATATTGGCTGTCAGTATAGATTGTGACTCTCAGTCTTGCAGAAACATGGCAGCTCTAGTAAGAGTTACCAATTCTGCCACCTGTGCAGAATAGACACCTCGAAGCCGGGAAGCTTCTAATGTACCTGTGATTGTGCATACAGCATATTCTGCTTTCAATGTCCCTGTACCATCTCTGAGACACGAGCGATCAACAAAAACAATTTGATAATTTTCTTCCAATCGCGTATCTCTGATATCAGGCCTTGGTTTTGTACACAGTTCAGTTACCTCAAAACAATCATGCTCGATGTCTTCTTCCTTTTCAATTTCAACAGTATCACTTGGAAGTAATGTTGCTGTGTTCCACACTGTACATCTTTTCAATGTTACATTTGGAGCACCTAATATGCTCGTCTCATACCTTGTCAGTCTTGCACCAGTCAAATACTGTGTTTTCGTTCTTGTCAGTAAAATCTCAACAAAGTGAGGAACCATTATCGTCAAATGGTATCCTATCACTACTCCCTCACATTGAGAAAGACTTTGACCAACTGCGTCAACTGCACGCAGATAACCTGGTAAAGCTGCTGCAACTGGGTCCAAGGTAGCTGGAAAATAGGCTACTGGGCGATAAGCACCTCCATGGACCTGTTTAAAAAATGACAAACAACAAGCATCATGTTCATGACAAAACAATGTGAATGGCTTTGTGTAATCAGGCATTCCCAACACTGGAGCTCTGCACAAACTCTCTCTCAACTCAGTGAACACTTTCATCTGATCTTCATCTAAAAGTATGGGATCTGTAACATCTTTGTGTGTCAGCTGCTGCAATAGTTTGGCAATCTCAGCAAAATTTGGAATCCACTGACAACAGTAACCTACCATCCCTAGAAACATTCTGACATCTCTCTGTGAAGTCAGTGTACTTTTCTGCAGAATCAGTGTAATCCTCTCTCTGGAGATTCTCATTGACCCTTTCTCAATCTGGTGTCCCAAGTATTTACTGACTTCTGACAGTACTCCAATTTCAAAGGTGACACGTTATGTCCAAACTTACCCAAATGATTCAACAGGGCAATCGAGTCATACTTACACTCGTCCCTTGTCCCGGATGCAATCAGCAAATCATCAATGTACTGCACTAGAGTCGATTGGTACAGTAGTTCCAATGACTCCAGATTCTTTTTCAGGTTCTGATTGAACAGAGACAGTGACTCATATACCCTTGTGGAAGTCTGTGCCAGCTGTAGACTCTGTCTAGGAATTTGAAACTAAAAAGAAACTGACTATCCTCATGAAGAGGCACAGAAAAGAAAGCTTGTGACAAATCAAGCACTGTGAACCACTCTACAATGCATGGGATCTGAAACAGTATCACTGCTGGATTTGGCACTACGGGACAACACTTGATCACCAGGTCATTCACTTTTCGCAAGTCCTGCATAATGCTTACTTACCCACATAGCTGCTTCAAGCCCATTATCGGTGAATTACATGGACTGCTCAACACTTCTTTGTAGACCCCTTGTTTCAGAAAATCTCCAATTATTTGTGCTACTTTCATCAGAACATCTTCTGCCATGTTATGCTGTGGAAGCTGGGGAAACACTACATTTGGCTTCAAAATGATCTTAATCGACTCCACTCCTTCGATCAAACCCACTTCTTTACCTGTCAGGTCCCACACATTTTCCTGCACTATTCCCTGTAAATCCGCATGCAACTCTTACACAGTAAACATCTGGAAAAACTCAATCAACTGGTACTCTCCATTAACATTATCAATTGCAGTTTCAGATGTCTGTTCTTCCTCATCATCACTATTAGTCGGAACCTTGAATCCTGAATTCGAACAACTAATGGAACATTTTCTCTTGCACAACAAGTCCCTTCGCAGGAGAGATACTGGACTTGAGTCGCAAACTACAAACTTATGCAGTCCCTGGAAGTTGCCAATCTCAACCTGCACTGGATCTGTGATTGGATTTGTCAACTGTCTGTTTGCTACTCCCACAACTTGAATTATTCTGCCTGAAAGAGGTAAGTTCGGAACCTCTGCACTTCTCACTGTAGAGCGTGTAGCTCCCGTGTCCACTAGAAATGAGACCCTGTGACCCATCACCTTTCCCTTCACAAATGGTCCTGTCTGATCTACCTCTAGGGACACAGCAAGCATCCGAACTAATACTCATCCATTCATTGTTTATTTCATTCTCGCTATGTAATGGGAATTGATGCACTGTGTCATTACTTCTATCTTGTCTCTGATCTGTGACCTGCTGAGTAAGCATCATCTGTTGCTGTTCCATAGGGGCTTGAGGTATCTGTGTTTGCTGTCTAGGTACCATAGGAACCTGCTGCTGCATTGGTTGAAACTGAGTCACTTGTGCACGCAACACTTGCACCTGCAGCATGGGTTGAAAATTCTGCACTTGATTCTGAACATTCGGATTAAGTCCTCTCATCTAGGGACCTTCACAGTTTGAAATGTATTGACATCACCACCTTGCTGAACAACACATCCTGCACCATCAACAGACACTCCCGCTTCCAGTGTCCCACATTTCCGCACATATGACATGCAACATCTTTTTCATCCCCTGCGTTTCATTCTGAACCACCGCAGTACTCAAATCTGGACCACGAGTCATATTTTTTTTTTTGTCCTCATACACCCCCCAATCTCCCATCTCAGCCCCGTAATGGACCGTGGCACCACTTCCCAAAGAGAGCTGGTCCTCCTGAGGAGCCCCCACTTTCTCTCATGTAAGCTTCCGGCGGTAGATGGTATACCCGTACCAGCCAAATCCCAAGAGAAACGGTGGAGGAGAAATAATAATTGGACCAAAACAATCCAAGCCATTTTTGTATACTCACTGTTAAATTATACCATACATCTTCTTTGCCCCTCAAGCAGGGGGCCCACATTCCCTCTTTCCTCTTGCATGAGCTTCACCCTGCCAAAACAATTTTTGCAAAATAAAGAAGGTCTTACAACCAGACTTTGAACGAGGGGGATGTATTCGCTGTCCAATTTCGACAAATTTCCCTCCTAGCCACCAAAATGGAATAAAAAATTAAGGAGGTCATTACAACCCTGGCGGTCGGCAGAGAAGCGGCGGACTTACCGCCAACAGGCTGGCAGTAAAAAGTTTGGAATTATGACCATGGTGGTTACCGCCATGGTCATCCACCACTTCTCCGATCCGCCCGCCAGGGCGGAGACGACCGCTAGGCTGGAGACCTGGGTCTCCAGCCCGGCGGTCGTCACAATACCGCCGGGGTATCATGACCCGGCTGACCGCCATGGATTTCATGGGGTTTGGAACCGCCATGAAATCTATGGCGGTAAGCACTATCAGTGCCAGGGAATTCCTTTCCCTGGCGCTGATAGGGGTCTCCCCCACCCCCACCCGAGTCCTTCCCCTACACCCCCCACCACCCCTGCCACCCCCCAAAGGTGGCAGGACCCCCCTCCCCACCACTACTCCCAACATCACATCACTCATACACACCTGACACGCACGCAGGCACCACCAACACACATACACGCACACACACGAACAAACATGCCAACAAACACACATACAGTCATACACAAACACCCACATTCAGACATACATGCACACATCCATACAAACATACATACAGACAGACACGCACACATTTCCAAATACACCACACCCCCGCAATCATACACGCACACCCCCATGCACGCACACAACACACAACACCCCCCACCCTTACCTGGTCCGTTGATCCTCCGGGAGGGGACGGGATCCATGGGGGCTGCTCTGCCGCCACCACACCGTCAACAGAACACCGCCACGCCAAATAACAGGACGTGATTCGGTTGGCGGTGTTCTGTTGACATGGCGGTGGAGGTGGAGCAACCTCCATTTCCCCGCCGCCCGCCAGTATGGCTGCTGGCGGCTCTCCGTCTGAAAAAGGACGGAGGGCTGCCAGCAGTCATAATACGCCGAGAGGAAAACCGCCACCACTGGCGGTCTTCAGCACGGCGGTCCCTCGGCGGTCTTGGCAAAAGACCGTCGAGGTCAAAATGACCCCTAAAATCCTTATTTACTTTACTAATGTTATGACTTCCTCCAGCCACACCTTGCATCTGGCCAAAGATAATCAAAGGGAGGGTTATCAGAACCTCCCATCCCAACACCTGTTAGAGATATTTACAAAGGTCCTTCCAAAAGAGCTCCACCCCTGGGCACTCAAAAAACATATAACAATCAGAAGCAAGCTGCAAGTCACATTTGGGGCAACTGATCACCTTATTTTTGCCTAACCTAGAATGTCTCCCTGGGGAGAAGTATGCTCAATGAATCGTAAACAGATGATTCCTCCGAAGAGAAGCCGGCTTAACAATCCTAAACAAAGTAAGCATTGAGGATTCCCACCACTGCCCTACTTTTCCCTGTGGCCTGCTCTTACCCCACAGGGCAGTGGGCAGCACAAATTCCCTGTCGAGACCTTCTAGTATCTCCCAATACCAGCTTGAAACCTGCTTAAAATTGTGGGGCTTAGATACCCCTAGTTCTTCCAGGAAGCCAGCAGTGCCGCATATCACTTGTGACTCTCATAGCCAGCCTTTTATTTGAGCATATTTGAATCTAGAAAAAATACACCCCAACTTCACCTCAAGAGCTTCAAGAGGGATTAGCACCCCATCACTAAACAGATCCCCCGAGGACATTATTCCTGCCCTCTTCAATGGTAAAACTAAAACGTCCTTAAAACAATCAGGGGTACCCGGAGAGTCCCAAATTGGAGCATATGGGCTGTAATAACTGACTCTTGCCGCCTGCCTCAAGTAGTACCAGCTTGTTGCTAGATCCCAGAGAATTTTCAGTTTTATTTAAAAAAAAAATTTGGATCTCCAAACTTAAAAAGGAACCCCTTACAAGCTCCCCTAACCGAGCTCAGCATAGCCTTAAACATTACCCCGATTGCTGAATCATCGGGAACAGAGAACAGCATTTTTACTGAGTACAATCGAAAGGCCCGAGCATAATAAGTCAAATCTGGGAGTGCTAGCCCCCCTTTTTCCCGCTTTCTCCCCTGCTTTTTCCAAGATATCCTAGATCCGTTTGATGCCGAGACAAAAGAAGTGATAGCCTGTTGAAGCTTCATCAAATATTGCCTATGCATTAGCAAAGGTATAGTGCTATACAAAAAGTTAAGTTTAGGTAAGATCATCATCTTCACTAAGTTAACCATCCCTACCAGTGTCAAAGGGAGATACATCCATCTCAGCAGAGATCTACACCCTTCCACTATCACTGGCTTTAAATTTGTCAGAGCAAGCAGCTGGATATCGTGAGTATATAAGATCCCTAAATACCTAATTTCCCTCTTCAGTTGTATATGCCCCACTGCTGAATGATTCCAAGCCATCACCTCTGTCTTCTCTGGATTAACCTGAAATCCAGAGACTCTCCCAAAATCCTCAGCTAAGGACAGTAGCATAGGCAAGGCGGAGACCAAGTCTGCTGAATAAATTAAAAGATCATCAGCATACAGTGCCAACTTTTTCACCCAGCCATTATACTCAAAATAAGCAATGGCCGAGTTACCTCTTATTTTTCTGGCAAGGGGCTCTATATACAAGTCGAACAGCAACAGGGAAAGAGGGCACCCCTACCTAGTGCCCCTCATAATCCTGACAGGATTAGTAGGATTACCATTTACTAACACTCTAGCCATGGGGTCTCTATATATTAAATCTTTAGCTCCACAGATATTTCCTCCTAAACCAGCTGATCTCAGAATAAATGTTAAGTACCTCCAGTTCACCCTATCAAAGGCCTTCATTGCATCCAAAGTAACCACTGCCTGGGGCATTTCAAATGATATAGCCATATCTATTGCCCTGGCCAAATTATAGGTCAGTTCATAGAGAAACCTACCCTTAATGAATCCTTTTTGGTCAGGGTGGATTAGACGACCCATCACTCTGCTGAGTCTATCAGCCAAAATCTTGGCAAATATCTTATAATCACACTTCAGCAGAGAGATGGGCCTGTACGATTCACACTTGACCCGGCTGTTAACTGGTTTCTGAATTAAAACAATCGTAGCCTCATTCCAAGAACCAGGAATAGAGGCCCTGCCTTCAAAGATCTCAGCAAACAAGTCTACTAGAACTGGAGTTATTGAATCCACCATCAATTTATAAAATTCCATAGGAATGCCGTCAGGCCCAGATGCCTTACCATCTTTACTCCCCAACAGCACCTTCCTAATATCCGCAGCAGATATCGGGCTATTCAAAGCAATTTGTTCTTTTTGTGAAACCGTTGGGAGTGTGTCAACTGACAACCATTTTTAGATATCCCCCTCTCCTACCTCCACTTCTTCTTTGTAAAGCTTAGAAAAAAAAGAGTGGAACGCTCACTCCATTTCCTCCCGATCAGAAGATCTCTCACCGGCCTGATTTATTTCAACCTCCTTAATATGGTTCCTTACTAAATCTCGCTTACATTTCCAAGCTAATAGCTTACCTGAATTCTCCCCATTCTCAAAATGTGCTAATTTACTAGCCTCTACTCTTTTAGTTACTCTAGCTTGCATCACCTCCTCCAGCTGAAGCCTTAACTCCTTCATCTTGGACTCCAATGCCTCAGCCTCCTCCTGCTTAGTATCCTTCCAAAGTTGCCTCCTCACTTTAAGCATTTCCTGTTCCAACTGTGAAATAGTAGCCCTGTACTGCCTATCCCTAAAGCCAACTATACTCATAGCCTTGCCCCTCATAACTGCTTTAAAGGTGTCCCATACCACCGACAAGGGGGCGGAGCCTAAGTTGTTTTTAAAAAAGATCTCCGCCTCTAGTTGCAGCTGATCCGGGACCTCCTTATTTTGCAATAACGTACGGTCAAACGTCCACCTAGTACTGCCAAACCATCCAACCTTCTTTAATTCTAATACCACTGCTGCATGATCTGAAAGGTGGGCAGGGAGATAAATAATGTTACCCACCAAACCTTCAAGCCTACAGTCAGTAAGAAAATAATCTATTCAAGATGCATGAATATACTTCTGGTTGTAAAAGGAAAACTCCCTTACTTCTTTCTTTCTCTGCCGCCATAGGTCCCCTAACCCCCACTCTTTCATCACTCCTCTCAAAAAGTGTTGAGATTTTGGAGTCCCTAATGACCTACACTTCTCAGATCTATCCAAATTGTTGTCTAGTACTACATTAAAATCCCCAGCAATCAACAACGGGTCCGAGAAATCAACTAACTGTGAAAAGCATTTTTCGAGGGGGCCAGTGTCATCACAGTTTGGACCATAAAACCCCACCACAGTGAAATTTCTGTCATAAATTTCTAGCTTAACTATGATCCACTTTCCCACTGGATCAGATTGCACCTCTAACAAACCCGCCTTAATGCCATGCTTAACTAAAATAGCGGCCCCACTAGTATTAGAATTGTGCTCCTTACAAGCAAATGAGTGTACCCATGGTAATTTTTTAAAGAGATCATTTCCTTCTTCTCTAGCCAGATGCGTCTCCTGTAAAATTAAAACTTTAGCAGGGGAGTCTTTTAAATATTGAAGAATTTGATCTCTTCTACCTTTTGTTCTTAACCCATTCACATTCCATGAGAGTAGCTGAACAGAGGAGGGGTCCCGGCCTCCACTACTCTCACCCACCATTATCTCCTGGGTGCCCTTTTAATTGAGGTGAATGAGGAAACCTTTTTTTACATTTTCCCCCACATGCTCCGAACCCTGTGACCCCTCACCTCCCACCACTCCCCCTTCCCATGGAGGACCCCCTTTGATAAGTGGACTGAATTCTGTCCACAGTTAGAGCACGCGTGTTTCCTGGGTTAGGGCAAGGGACATTATTTTTCCATCATGCTACCCCCAGATTTGAGTACAGTCAACAGTTCATCCTCAGATTTCCCATCTCTAACATTGTACATTTTGTTATTAAACATAACCTTAAGGTTAGTAGGAAATTTAAGTTGTGCAGAGGCTCCCAAAAGTCTTAACTCCTCGAGCCGTTGCCCCAGCTCCCATTGCCTATTCATGGTGATCGTAGAGAGATCTGATCTAACTTCAAATGCAAAGTCCTGCACTTTTAAAGATCTCAACTTAAGAGCCTTTAACAAAATTATCTCCTTCAGCTCATATGTTAGAAAATTAATAAAAATGTTCGGAGGTTTGCTAACACTTGGGTTTTTCCTAAAGGGGTCTCTATGAATCCTTTGAATATCCTGTGCTATTTCTTCTTCACTCTCCTCAAGTGAGAGTGCGGATTTTAAAAGTTAAACCAAAAAGGCCTTCAGATCTACTCCTTCTGCTCCTTCTGGGACCTACGTACCCTCAAGTTATTCCTTATTGAATTATTTTCTAATTGTTCCAACTTATTCTGGAGGGCCTGCTCAGAGACTTTCAAGGCATGAATGTCACTTTTATTCACTTCAATGTCCTCTCTTAAAGCCATCCCCGAGCTTCAAGGGCCTGAGTTCTCAATGACAGTAGATCCAAATTTTTTTCCAAAGCCTCACAGACCTCCCTAATCTCCGCCTGATTTTTTTCCGAGGTAGAAAACCCATTCCCAATATCCTTCGAGAGGGAGAGTATCTATGCTTACACTGAAGCCTCCTTTCCAGAAGTCTGTTGAGAGGGACACGACTAATCCACCGGAGCCTGGCGCGGAACACTACCCTCAAGCGCACCCTGTGATATCTCATTGATGGGGTCTTCACTTTCAGCCACCGGAGGAGAGGGGAGCCCCCCCCCCCGGGTGACAGCAGCCCAAAGCATTGTGGGATTTAACCTACTTGGACGGGGCCCTCTAATTCACAACTCCTTGTATCCGCTCGATCCTGCATTTTCCCAGTGACTTGGGAGTCACTTTCCAGCAAGGACCCTAATAAAGCAGCTTCTACCCCAGGCTTAAGTTTGAAGAAGGATCTTGCAGGGGAGGTAACTTTAGGGGCAACACTAATATTAGTCATTTTACTGCCCAGCCGCCCAGGCCGTTTTTTAAAGATTAAGCCACCAACACTAGTAATGCTCACTTCATCCGCTAAGGACCAAAATTCTCTGTTTTCAATTGGACCTGCAAAGTTAGAGGTAGAGATAGAACAAGGGTCAGCCCTGTCAGCACAGACCGGATCCAATATCTTCTTACCTTGAGGTTGAGCCCCAGTCCAGGTATTCCACAACAGAGATCATCCTGGTTGGGCCCCTGAGAACTTTCCAGACCCCTCCAGCACTTCGTTCCCCCTCCTCACCTTCTTGCAACCTCCTAAGGGAGCCTTAGAGTGACCGGGACGAGTCAGCCTTCACTTTTGCTGGCTCTGCCCCTGCCTCCTTCCTCCCGTAGGGGGGCCTGAGCAATGGCCCTCCGTAACCGCCGCAGCTCCAGGGCTGCTCGCATCCAAAGTGCCCCAGGGGAGAGGATCTGCCATGCTGAAGTCGGCTTCCCACACTTGCGATCCGGAGGGGCAGCGTTAGCAAGGTCCGGCCGGCACATCCAGAGCACGAGAGAGCTCTCTCCCGTCCCCTTCCTAACCCGGAAACACACAGTGCTCAGTGCGCGTCGGCGCTGTTGCGGCGCGCCATGTCCTCCCCTGACCACGAGTCATATTGACTCCACGATCCCTACCTCTCATCTGAGGTTGGAACATGACATTTCCCTGCTGTTGCAGCATCTATTGCACTAAAGCTCCTTGCACTTCTCTCTGAGCTGCCTTAATCTGCATCACCATTGCCTTCTCCTTTACCATTTTCTGCTTCAACTCAATCTCATCACTACAGTATTTTCCATACTGCAGCACCTCTTCAATCAGCTTCGCTTGCCAGCAAATCAAATGACTCTTAATCATCTGCCCTATTTCAGGTCACAATCCTTCAACGAACCTGAACACAAAGTGCAACATGTCTATCAGCTCAATTGCTTCCTTGCCACTGTACTCCTTGAATGCTTTCAGCAATCTCTCATAATAAGTATGCCTTGACTCTTTTGCCTCTTGCACTGTCCTGTCAATTATCTGCCAATCAATATTTTTAGGAGAAATTCTCATCTTCAGGAACTCATTCACTTTATAATAATGTTTCATCACCTCAGGTGATGATGCACCTGTAACTCTATCCCTTTCTGGTTCACTCGTTGGACAATCCACTGCTGTCTTGTACTCAACCCACAAATCAGCTGGAACCACTATTTCCAACAAAGTATTCAAGTCTTCCCACAGACATTTAGAAAGCTTCACAAATCTATCTGTCTGCTGGTACCCCTTAACCGGTTTCTCTTTCAGTTTTGGGTAATCATTTGTGAATGATAGAATATCATTCCTGTGCCATGGAACATGAACAAACTTCCCTCCTGGAATTTCCCTCATCTGTAAGATTTTTACTGTATCCTTTTCTTTCTGAAAACTTTCAGATCCTTCTTGTGAATCTCGTTTCCATTTATCCTTCTTCTTTGCCCATCTGCCTTCCCACTTCTCTAATGTTCCCCAAATGTGAACACTCTGCAATAATTCTTTTAGATGTGCCTTCATCCCTGCTGACCTCACATGATCAAAATCTTTTGCCTCAAAATCTAACCTGTAACTTCTTTTCAAATGCTTGGTTCTCTCAATCTCTATGTCATGTTTGCCCGCCAGATCTGCCAATTTCGGATGTATGTTGTTCACTTCCTTTGTAATCCTTGGACACAAATACCTCAGCTCTTCTTCGGTGTAGGATTCTAACCTGTTCACTCCCATCGTCCCCTCAACTAGCTCAGCTATTTCTGTAGCTAATCTTACATGATATATCTGCTCTTCCAACTATCCAACCACTCGCTCAGTTGCTGTGCTGTCAATACCTGTAACAAGATGTTACTTGCATTCAGCAATGGTACCTGTTGTACCACAGCACCATCATCCGGTTCCTCAGGTATCGAA
The DNA here is from genome assembly GCF_031143425.1 of Pleurodeles waltl. NCBI lineage: Eukaryota > Metazoa > Chordata > Amphibia > Caudata > Salamandridae > Pleurodeles > Pleurodeles waltl. The sequence continues at coordinate 455,563,617 of NC_090450.1, forward strand.
AATGTTGCATGTTCATCTTCAGTCAGTGTCTCTATTGTACAAGTCCTGGGAAAGTACATTCAGCCTGCTCCACACATAATTGTATCAAATTGATTTCATCATCTCCTGTCCGTCGGTACATTGCAGAAAATTCTAGGTAAACACACAGTTCACGGTCGGTTTATAAGCATCAGCAACTTCTACATCGTGCGTTTATTAATTCTGCTTCTGCATGATGCCTGGCAAAGGCGAGGCAATGACTTCGGCTAAGTTAGCTTCTACGATATAATGCAAAACATAGGTTATACATCTCATTAAGCACATTACTACATTATTATTACACATTTTCATTATTACACACATTTTTTGTTCTTTTAGTACAAGTCCGCATAAGCGGCTGACATACCCTGTGGGCACATTTTCAAAAGTGCACATTATTTTCTCTACAATTAATTTCTCTATGAACTTTTCGTTAATCAAAACACATAAACATTCATTAATAATTTCTAATTAGCATATCTGCATCAACAACACTCTCTGCAATAATATACAACGTCTGGCTTGATGTAGTTATATTACTACAGCATTCTGTTTAGTGTACATGCCGGACACACAGAATCACAGGCTAATATTAAAGTCTTCGGTTCCACACATCTCTGGAAAAGTTTGGATATTCCACACTACATTGCATTTTAATTATTTTTCTGAATGCATTAGTAATGGCAATATGTATTTGTGCCATCTTAATTCAGAATACCAGTCTAGCATTAAGGAGCCATTATAGGGGCTTGTCTTTGTTTTTTAAGGCGACTTGGTAGTTTTGGGAGTATACCTACATTTTGGTTGTTCCATAAGTTATGTCAATGGAAAAGTATTCACCAGTCCCTGTCTTCTGAGATAACAAAGGAACACTCAAAATTTTTCCAGATGAAATACTTACCTAGTCAATACTGTGTGTCCCATCATATGTACCAATGGGAATTCTGAAGCACCCTTTATGTAGATATATATTTAAACATACAATGGCATGTGAAAAAATAGAGACTACCCTAGCAGGGATGTTAACCATAATGAAATTAAAAGACCAAAACAACCTGAACTCTAAAAATACATTGTTGGTTTACTATAGCAGTTAAGGCTACTTCCTGACTGTTAACAACGTTGTCCATATCACTGTACAGAAAAATCCCACCTCCAAACATTCTTTCAATATTTTAGATGTCAAAGACAGGAACGCACATTTCTGTTTTCTATTGTTATGTAAGTTGTAATCAAGTAGCATTAATTTTTTCTCTATTTCTTTATGCTGGTCACTAAGCTCTGTGTTAGTTTTGTGTGCTTTCTCAATTGGGATTATGAAGGATAATCGTTCCAGGACAATACTTCTAAAGGTTTGTGAAGCGATGGTAGAGTAAGAGCTGTAAGTGTATTGCCTAGTTTTTGGTTTCACTAGGGGCAATTTAGTCATATAGTTATTAGATTATTTCTGTGTTGAATATGTGCATGAAATAGGTTGAGCTCTTACTTGCAGATTTGGAAGAATGGTGGTCTTATTAGCAAGAGGGGTGGTTCATGGTTCTAATGGTTTACAATGCTTCTTCTTTGCCTGTGAGCCTGTATTTTCTGACTGTCTTGTGGTGCTGCTTAAAGCTGTTCACAGCATGAGACATTGAGGTGTGAAGGACATCTTGATGCTGATAAGGACTTTAAAACTGCATGACATTTGCTGTATTGGACTCAAATCCAAAGGATCTCATAAAAGGTGAAAGTATTACCAAAGAATGCACAAACCTCATGACTAGGATCTTCAGTGTGTCTCTATGCAGGAACAACCACAATCTATTCACCAAGATTTGGATGATACAGAAGAATAGTATCCTGATTGAGCAGACTCCCTCTCACCAAATCTCCAAATTCTTTTCATAGTGCAATAAACTGGTGGTGTGCCAACTACTTTCGACTGCTGATGTTGAAAAGCAGTATGGACTACTTAGATCATTGTGGCACACCACATTCAAATTTGTTGACTGTCAAAGGGAAGGGGCTTGTGATCAGCTGTGTGGGCCAAACGAAGGCCCTCATGAACAGCAGTTGTGTTGTATGCTTTTTTTCTCACTCTTAACTGTGGTGGAATGTGAGGGTCTCTATTTCTTTGAATCCCAATTTATAACAGCGATAAGGCTGTTAAGGTTTACTTTTAGAGGTGTTAACTGGTTTGGACTCAGATACAGGATTTCATAATAACTATGACAGACAGTAAACCTGAATGTCTCATTGAAAGTATTCTTTTTAAGAAATAATATAATACTTGTTACAGCAAGAGAGTCTCGGAAAATCTGCGGTTTAAGGCCCAGTCAACTTAGATAATCTAAATAGGCACAAGTTCAATTTAACTCAACAGTGTGGCTTTTACAACTCATTTTATCATTTGCAGCAGCAGAAACCAGTGCTCACTTCTGTGAGTGGCCACGCATAGCTACAAGGGACGTGGCTGTGGTTGATAGCTTTTCCAGTCTCCTTCTCATTGAACTCACCTGCCTTAGAAGAATGCCAAACCCTACCCCACCTCTACTGAGACCCACCCTGTGCATGATATATGTCCCCGCCGGGTAGCAAACTACACATCTCTCCAGTAACCTGCAGCAGCCTTGTACTCTCCTTCTTGTCACTTATTTCAGAAATCATGGATTATTTCAGATTTGTTTCCAGGATTGCCTACTCCTAGGATCATACTGGAGCAGCACATTGTCATGAGGAAGTCAGCAGTGTCTTCTTACTATGCCTTGCATAGCTGTGTCAAATCAGAAACCTTTACTTATGTCATGAAAGTGGAAATTGCCCAATTACACTTTCTAAAAAACTATTATAAAAATGTGATTACCCCTAGTATTGGTGCTGTATGGCTTTGGGTGAACAAAATAACTTCTGGGCGCGTCTTGAGTTCTAGTCTTCTGACTAGCAGTTTTAATTGTGAATAGTTTCTGTAATGTTGAGAAAGTGGAATAGGTGTTTCCCTTTAGTATTTTCGAGTTTCAGTAGGGAAAACAGAATGTTGGGTCAAGTAACATCACTGGTCTAAACACTGCAGCCTTTTTGGAGGTGGAAGCCCGAATCACTGAATGCAGTTGTGATGTGTTTCATAGAAGCCGCTAATATCCTTCAGCATAAGGCCCTTTTTTCTAAGGGAAGAACTCTCATCTACGCATATTTCCCTGTTTTCATGGCACAATCTGTAGTTCTTGAAAGGCCTATACATCCCACTGGAAATCTGGAGAAATTCATCACTAGAAAACCCGTGAGGTATTTGGGAAGCATCTAGACATGCCACCTCCTCTTCCTGTCCCTGTTTTTTAAACACATTGAAATTAATCTGGATGAGGCTGTTGAGATAGTTATATACACCCATTCCTAAGTTATTGTCAACATGTAGAGCACATCTTAAGCTACAATGGTGTAATATGCGTGTGTAAATAAAACCTGCTGTTATGTATCTGAGGAGTCTCTCTTTGTGTATGTCGTAGAGGTCAAAAGAGATTTTTACTCCTTGTCACTACAAATAAAGAGGATTATAGGGCCCGATGTATGGCAAATTTCACCTTTTGTCACCTCAAAATGGCCTTTTCTAATGTACCACCTGTATTTTGCGAGTTGGCATGCAAATATCCACTTGGAAAATAGGTATTGCGACTCGCAATTTGGACATGGAGTTCCAAGGGCGTCTCTTCCTAATGGTGAGTCACAGTGGCATGTATGGTTGTTTTGTGACCACAATTGCGGACGCAAATCAATCGCAGTTACCACCAATTTCAAATGGGTGGTAACCCATTTGCAAATGGGATGGGGTCCCCACTGGACCCCTTCCCTTTGAAGTGAAAATATTATTTTCAGAGAAGATAGTGGTACTCCTGACTCTGAAAAAATGAAAAGAAAACTTTTCATTTTGTTGTTTAAAATGCATTCCATTTTCATTTAAGGAAAACAGGCTGAATTAATAAAAAAAAACACTACATTATGTAAAAGGCAGTCACAGACATGTTGGTCTGCTGTCCCCTGCAGGCCACCAACCCTGTGAGAGCAGCCATTCCCAATGGAGTTGCAAATTGCGAACCTACGTCATGAATATTGATGAGGTAGGTAATTTGCGACCCCATTTGGAATCACAAACAGTGTGATTGACACTGCTATACATTCCAGATTGTGACTCGCAATTTGTGACTCGCAAAAAATGGCAAATTGCAAGTCGCAATCTGGAATGGTCGTACATCAGGTCTTATGTTAGTTACGTATGACCATAAGTTATGTCTACCTTATTTTTAATTGGTATGGTCCCCTTCCTGTCACAACAGCCTGCACATTTTTTTTTAAACGAGGCATAGAGCATTTGTTGAATGAATAAAGAACTAATAAAGAGTTTTCCATGCATTAGAAAAATTCACATTGGAGCAATAGATAGCTTTCTCATTGGATTATTCTTGATCCTGTATCTTGTATCTTCATTGCTTTGCTTCAAAGTTACACGTGGACCACACAGATAAAATACTATTTTCCGACTACAGTTATGAACTCAAACTACCAACCACTCACCCAGAACACCTAAAAAAACTAGGGCTACTTATGTTCATCGCAAATTGAACAATACATTGCATAGGGAGACCGACCCGAGTCTTAAAAAATCACCATGCTTGCAAGCCGCATGCAGTGAAACAAGTGTTGATTTCGATCTATTTTTGTACGGACTGTAAGTTGTCCCTACTCCACCAGAACTCCTCTTCTAGACTGACCATTTGCTATGTTATGTTTATTAATGTGTATGCTGCCGAAAAGAGCTTTAAATATTGTACTACAAAAACTGTAGGAACATTTCTGGTGGGCCAAATACAGACATGGTAAGCATATAAGGTTTGTATACATTTACTATGCGAAGCTCCTCACAGATATATTATTGACAATATATATCTTCAATGTATGTAGGTATGGCAATCACACTTCTTTGTGCTAATGAATTTCAATGTACTTGCTGGGTCTGCCACCTTATATAAAACAAAGAAAGGATACTAAAATACTAATAAAAAATAATTTTCTAACATCAGAGTTTCATTGTGGAGATACAAAGGATGAACATTTCAACGTCTTGTGGCCATCACAGAGAAAGTTATATGTCCCAAAGTTACTATGTAGTCTTAAGAAGGGTTAGCAAAATGCTATGAGCTAATCGTAAAGCTCTGTCTGATTTATACCATGTGAATTTTGAGGTCATAAAGACCCACCCTTTCAGGTGACCTGCATCATGACCAATTACATTGGCCCTGGAAGCTTCTCTGCTCAATAGAAATATTTATCCAATGTAGGTGTCTCTGTAATGGAGAAATTTGTAGACGCTTTGCTAGTCCCATGATTTGAGATCTTGAGTTGCATCCTAGCTGCAACTAATTCCAATTTTTTTTACGGGTGTCACAATAGTGGAAAGTGTCATAGTACAGTTAAGAGCGGACCTGAGCACTCGTTACAAGACTACAATGGCGATTTTCAATGAAAATAAATATTGTCTTTACTATCTACAACTCTCAAAAGTATTGGCTATATTATTCACCTACTATCTTGGAGATCATATGGAATTAAATGTGTCCAAATACTGCATCAAACAGGAAAGTGTTGGAGGTGAAACCATACACTGCTGAAAGGATGGAGTACATCAGTTAAATGTGTCTTGAATTAGTGAGTTAAGTTCCATTTTTGTCTGATTATGTTTCATGAGATTTCTGTTCATCCACCAGAAAGTGAGCGATAAACAGTCTAAGAAGGAGGTAGATGACTATGAGTCTTGCTCTGCTAAGTGGGATAACAAACAGAGTGGCTAAGTATAGTCTTTAATTATGCAGAATCGTACTGCAGCATCCTAGTCTATCTCTGCCAGTGGACACCTAAGTGTTAAACAGAAGAGGTTATTACATTTATCAACAGGGCACAACAGCAAAGGCCATTAGGTTTAGAAGAGAAAAGGGAATAGCCTCAAACTCTGTTTGATATGTTTGATCCTCTGCAGTACCAGAGAGACACCCAGCTGAAGTCTCGGTACCAAGGTGGAATGATCCGATTTGTTGAAAGCTGCAAAGAGATCAAGCTATATCAGTGCTCCAACAGCAGCAGTGCTTGATTTGTAAAATAATGAGTGCTGGTACCCAAAGAGCTGCCCAAAAGTCCCCTGTGGCGCATTTAAATATCAGCACATTGAAAACCAAGTCAGTGTAATCTAGAAACCACCTCAGGCCTCTTTAATTGACTACCAGACACTTTCTTCCCCCTTATCTCACTTCTGCAGGTTCCTGTTTTCTATTTTTGGGAAGGTTTTTCTCATCTTCCTCTTCCTCTGTCTTTTCCCATCGTATGTGCTTCCCTCTCTTGCCCTCTGGAGATGTCTGATTAGTGAAAATAAGTTACAGTAGCCCAAAAATGAGTGCAGGTGGCCTCCACATGCAACCACCAGCTCAAATTAAGCACTGGACGTCAGTATCCACTGCCCAATGCAGATCATCACAGACAGACAGTACAACTAAATAGATGTTTCTTGCTGGATGAAAGCCAGTTTGATTGGAACATAGGATGCCAAGTCTTCCACACGAATGTTTGTAGTTAGAGGGAAAGCAATGTTCTCAATTACCTTTCTCATGCAAGGCAGCAGACACATGGGGCGAAAGTTGTTTAGTTGTTTAGTTATCTACGTTTAATGAGGGTTTCTTTTTTTTGGAGCAGTTTGCCTGCTGAAGTTTTCCAATACTCAGTGAGGGCACAGTAATAAATTAGATGTAAATTAGACGAAGTTGCTGTAGTTAATTGTTCATCCCACATGAAACACTGAAATAAGGATAGGTTAAATGGTTGTATATAGGAGACAAAAAGAGCCAGAGACATTTTTAAACATATCTCAAAGGCCCAGTAGGCAAGCTATGGAATGGGGTTATTGGTATAGAACAAACCAAGTCTGTAAATGTTGGACCTAGCAGCTCTTGGTTTGCCTGTAATATTTGCTTCTGACCTCCTGTTTTTAGACCTTGTACTTTAATTCATTTTGGCTGGTTTTGATCCTCTGGGTTCTTTACCACTGCTAAGGAGTGCTAAAGTGCAAGTGCTCTTTGTCTAAATTAAATTGTGATTAGTTATCCATGATTGTCATATTTGAATTGATAGTAAGTCCAGAGTAAAGTGCACAAGAGGTACCCAGGTCCTGTAAATCAAATGCTCTTGCTGCCTGGGGGCCCAATGTGAGGGCTGTCATCTTTACCCTGGTGGGACTGTCTATTCCAGGGTCACCGTGCCTTTCTCTACTACTGATACTGTTGCCTTGGTGTAACTAGCTGTCCCAGGGTGTCCTGCTGCATTTCCTAATTTGCCTCACCTGATACCAGCCACGCTGAGGGAGGAGGCATTTGCATCGCGGTTATAGTGCTGCCTCTTCCCTTGCAGCGTGGGACACTCTTGCTGTCTGGTGGCCACTTGTGAGGGGTGTCATCTTGACCCTGGTGGGACCGTCTATCCCAAGGTCACCGTGCCTGCCTCTTTCAATTCTATCGCCCACTTAAACCGGATCCCAGAATCGTGGAGAGGCAGTATAATGCACACCATCTATGAAAGTGGAAATCCCACTCTGCCTTCAAATTATAGGCTAATAGCCCTTAACGATGTAGAAGCCAAGCAATATGGCTCTTGTTTTCTGTAGCATCGTCAAGCCTGGGCTGATGAAATCAAGCTACTCTGGAGGTTTCAAACAGGCTTCCGGGCAGGGATGGGAACGTCATCACATTTAATTTCACTGTCCCTTATAGTTGAAAAAGCCAGTCGCAAGAAGCTGGTCCTTTATGCATGTTTCATTGACCTCAAATAGGCCTTTGACCGGGTTCCCAGGGAAAGGTTGTGGGCTAGCTAGCTAAATGGGGTATTCCCAACAACCTACTGAGGGCCATTATAGATCTCTACACTGATACCTGGGTCCAGATTGAAATCGGAGATGGTTCAAGATTAACAAATAGAACACCTACAAAATCTGGCCTAAAGCAAGGTTGTGTTATAGCACCAACTCTCTTTAATCTATACCTGGCAGACCTTGCTGGCATATTAGCACAAGTAAATAGTCTTCCCCTGGCACTGGGTTCAGAAAAACTTGGGTGCTTACAATATGCAGATGACATTGTCCTGCTGAGCCATACCCCCCAAGGTTTTGAAACAAATTCTTTCAGCACTTAACATCTTTATGGACGAGAAAGGCCTAGAAATTAATCTGGTGTAGGAGGTGGGGTGTAGCGGATACGGGCAGAGAGGAGACGACTAAGACTATCAGAGGTGTTGAGGGAGTATTTATTTTTTCAAAGTTTCTTTTATATGGTTTTACAGATTTTAGTTCCAATGTTTCTTATGATTAATGTCTGCTCTTCTCTTCTTTCCAGGAGGAGTTCTCTCCAGTCGGTTGAAGGTCCAGGGACGTGGTGTTGACCAGCGGAGAAGACGGGGAAGAGAGAAAAAGGAATGGTAAGTCGCTTAATATAGACTTCTGGATGGGGTTAGTACAGGGAGAGGGAGTGCGGTGAGGTGAGAAGGAACCTGGTGTAACCCATCTGCTCGAGGTGTGTTTCACCCAATAGTATTGTGCTTCACACAGTCTTAGTTTTACCGCATATGCTAAAGATTCTACCAGGTACGCAACAGATACCCCGGGGGAATAGCAAATGAAAGGAAAGTGGATATAATTGTGTGTGACTCTAGTCCTACGGTGAGAGGGATAATGTTAGTATTAGCACAGTACCTTCTCCTCACAAATGGTGGTGGAGTACAAGGAAAGAAAAGGGTGAAAAGAAGAGCAGGAAGAAAAAAGGAAAAATAAACACAAATCCTATATATATATATATATATACTTAGGGTAGATTGTTACACCCTTCATCTACCCTACCCATTATTGAAACTAGCCCTCTAATTATCCCTCCCTCCTCCTGCTCCCTCTTCCTTCCCCAGAAATGACCGGTAACCATTCTGTAGGCAGGACCGTACCTGCTTTAGCCACTCCCCTCCAGGGATGTGGCAGTTAGTGAGCGCTATAGGGCTTCCCTGCCCTTCACCTCCGCCAAGAGTTCCTCGTCCACGGTGTCTGCCTGTGTTGCTCTCGGATGGTGGTTCATGCCGCTCTCTGTCTGCGTTCTCGGCGTCCGTCCTCTTCTCTTCCTTTCGCGGGCGCATCAGTTGTCCTTCTTTTGTTTCTACGGGAACCCGGATTTCCTGGTTCCCGATGGCGTCTCCTTTCGGGTCTCCGTCGGGGTTGTCCCCGGGGTACTCATGTCCCTGATGGTTGTCAGCAGGCGTAGCTGGGCCGCGAGGCACCCGGCTACATCTGGATAAACTGATTACGTTCATTGGGGCAAATTATAAACAATTCAATTGGTACCTGAGAGACAAAAAAGTGGAGGTGGTGCAGTCGTACAAATATCTAGGAGTCCATCTTGAACATACCTAAAATCGAAGTGCCAACTAAAGTCCTGGGGCCACTTGTGAGGCGTGTCATCTTTACCCTGGTGGGACCATCTGTCTCAGGGTCACTGTACCTGCGACTCCTGCTGATACTGTTGCCCTGGTGGGACTACCTGTCCCAGGGTGCCCTGCTGCATTTTCTAATTTGCCTCACCTGATACCAGCTGCGCTGAGGGAGGAGGCGCTTACATCCCACTTATAGTGCTACCTCTTTTTATGCAGCGCCGGACGCTCTTGCTGCCTAGAGGCCACGTATGAGGGGGTCTCATCTTTACCCTGGTGGGACTGTCTGTCCCAGGGTCAACATGCTGCTTCTCTTACTGATACAGTTGCCCTGGTGGGATTACATGTCCCAGGGTGCCCTGCTGCATTTTCTAATTTGCCTCACCTGATACTAGCCGTGCTGTGGGAGGAAGTGCTTACATCGTGCTTAAAGTGCTGCCTCTTCCCTGGCAGCACAGGACGCTCTTGCTGCGTAAGGATCACTTGTGAGGGGTGTTAGTTTTTCCCTTGTGGGACCATCTGTCTCAGGTCACTGTGCCTGCCTCTCCTGCTGATACGGTTGCCCTGGTGGCACTACCTGTCTCCGGAGCCTTCCTGCATTTTCTATTTTGCCACACCTGAAACCAGCTGAGCTTAGGGAGAAGGAGCTTACATCGTACTCATAGTGCTGCCTCTACCTGCGCAGTGTGAGACACTCTTGCTGCCTGGGGGCCACTTGTGTTGGTTGTAATTTTTTCCCTGGTGGGACCGTATGTCCCAGGATCATTGTGCCTGCCTCTCCTGCTGATACTGTTGCCCTGATGGGATTACCTGTCAGAAGGTGCCCTGCTGCATTTTCTAATTTGCCACACCTGATAGCAGCTGTGCTGAGGGAATAGGCGCTTACACAACACTTAAAGTGGTGCCTCTTCCCCCACAGCAGGGGATGCTCTGGCTGCCACTTGTGAGGAGTGTCACCTTTTCCCTAGTTATGACCACCTGTTTCAGGATCACCGTGCCTGCCTCTCCTGCTGATACTGTTGCCCTGGTGGGACTACGTGTCCCAGGGTGCCCTGCTGCATTTTCTAATTTGCCTCACCTGATGTTAGCCGCGCTTAGGGAGGAGTCACTTACATCTTGCTTATAGCGCTGCCTCTTCCCACGTAGCGCAGGACACTCTTGCTGTCTGGGGGCCACTTATGAGGGATCTCATCTTTACCCTGGTGGGACTGTCTGTCCCAGGGTTACCGTGCCAGCCTCTCCTACTGATAATGTTCCCCTGGTGGCACTACCTGTGCTAGAGTGCCCTGCTTCATTTTCTCATTTGCCTCACCTGATACTAGATGTGTTGGACGCTCTTGCTGCCTGAGAACCACTTGTGAAGGGTGACATCTTTTCCCTTGTGGGACCATCTCTCTCAGGGTCACCATGCCTGCCTCTCCTGCTAATACTGCTGCCCTGGTGGAACTAAGTGTCCCAGGAAGCCCTGCAAATTTTCTATTTTGCCACAACTGAAACCAGGTGAACCGAGCGAGGAGGATCTTATATCGCGCTTATAGTGTTTCCTCTTCCTGCGCAGCGCGGACGCTCTTGCTGCCTGGAGGCCCCTTGTGAGGGGTGTCATCTTTACCCTGGTGGGACCGTCTGCACAGTATTTTCAAATTTGCTTCACCAGATACCAGCCACGCTGAGGGAGTAGTCACTTATATCATGCTCATGGCGCTTCCTCTTCCCCAACAGCGCAGACACTCTTTCTTCCTGGTGGCCACTTGTGAGGGGGGGGTCATCTTTACCGTGGTGGGAATGTCTGTGTCAGGGTCCCCGTGCCTGCCTCTCCTGCTGTTGCCCTGGTGGGACTACCTGTCCCAGGGTGCCATGCTGCGTTTTCTCATTTGCCTTACCTCATACCAGCCACACTGAGGGAAGAGACGCTTACACCGCGCTTATAGTGCTGCCTCTTCCCCCACAGCTTGGGACGCTCTTGCTACCTGGTGGCCACTTATGGCTACCAGGGTGTTATCTTTACCCTGGTGGGACCGTTTGTGGAGGGACACCATGCCTGCCTCTCCTGCTGATACTGTTGCCCTGGTGGGACTAACTGTCCCAGGATGCCCTGCTGCATTTTCTAATTTGCCTGCCCTGAAACCAGCTGCGCTGAGGGAGGAGGTGCTTTCATATTGCTTCTAGAACTGCCTCTTCCCTCGCAGCGTGGGATGCTGTTTCTGCCTGGGGGCCACTTGTGAGGGGTGTCATCTTTACCCCGTGGCACCATCTGTCCCATGGTCACCGTGCCTGCCTCTCCTGCTGATACTGTTGTCTGGTGGGACTATGGGGGTGATTCTGATATTGGCGGGCGGCGGGAGCCGCCCGCCAAGCGGGAACCGCCAGAAGACCGTACCGCGGTCTTTCCCGCGGCGGTCATTCTGGGTTTCCCACTGGGCTGGCGGGCGACCGCCAAAAGGCCGCCCGCCAGCCCAGTGGGAAACAGCCTTCCCACGAGGACGCCGGCTCAGAATTGAGCCGGCGGAGTGGGAAGGTGCGACGGGTGCAGTGGCACCCGTCGCGTATTTCAGTGTCTGCATAGCAGACACTGAAATACTTTGTGGGGCCCTCTTACGGGGGCCCCTGCAGTGCCCATGCCATTGGCATGGGCACTGCAGGGGCCCCCAGGGGCCCCGCGGCACCCCCTACCGCCATCCTGTTCCTGGCGGGAGATCCGCCAGGAACAGGATGGCGGTAGGGGGTGTCAGAATCCCCATGGCGGCGGAGCGCGCTCCGCCGCCATGGAGGATTCTCAAGGGCAGCAGAAAGTCGGCGGTACACCGCCGAATTTCCGTTTCTGACCGCTGCTGAACCGCCGCGGTCAGAATGCCCAGCGGTGCACCGCCAGCCTGTTGGCGGTGCTACCGCGGTCATTCGCCCTGGTGGTTTTTACCGCCAGGGTTAGAATGACCACCTATGTGTCCCAAGGAGCCCTGCTGCATTTTTCTATTTTGCCTCACCTGATACGAGCTTAGGGAGGAGGCGCTTACATCACGCTTATATGACTCCTCCTGATGAAGACCCAGAGTGGAGCTGTTATGTGGCCCAAGATATAGAGGGGTTGAAACGTCAACATGTATATCATAGTTTGGAGTGGTTTCTGCATAGGACTTGTGGAGGATTGAAGGAATTGATTTAGACTCTCTGAGGATCTGGAATGGAGTCAATGCAGCAAAAAGAACCAAGCAACTGTTTTTAATATATTTTGTATAGGTTTTTGATCTATTTAAATATGTATTATTCTTCTTTCTATTTATCACGAGCACTTTTTCTCACACTATCTTTCCTTCGGTGTGTGGTTTCTTAGATGGGTTGTCCGTAAAATATATTAAATTGATATTTATGTATAAGTAAATGAATGAATATATTTATATTTATATGAATAAATAGTTTTTCTGTTTTCACCTATGTTGTTTTATGATGTATAAATAACTTGTTGTTCTTTCCCCGTTTGGGCATTGTTGTATTTAATGATTACTTTCTACCCAGCCCAGTCGGGTTTTTGGGTTACCCTCTGTGGTGTATAAGGCCTCTTCCTCCGCAGCATGGAGTGCTCCTGCTGCCTAGGGGCCACTTGTGAGGGGTGTCATCTCACCCTGGTGGGTCTGTCTGTCCCAGGGTCATCGTGCCTGCCTATCCTGCTGATACTGTTGCCCTTGTGGGAATACCTGTCTCAGGGTGCACCGCTGCATTTTCTAATTTGCCTCACCTAATCCCAGACAAAAGGAGGGAGGAGGTACTTACATTGCACCTATTGCACTGCCTCTTCCCTCACAGTGCAGGACGCTCTTGCTGCTGAGGGCCTATTGTGAGGGGTGTCATCTTTTCCCTTGTGGGACAATCTGTCTCAGTGGCTGCCACTCCTGCTGATACTGTTGCCCTGGTGGGACTACCTGTCCCAGGGTCATCATGCCTGCCTCTCCTACTGATACAGTTGTCATGGTGGGACTACGTGTCTGAGGGTGCTCCCAAGCATTTTCTAATTTGCCTTATCTGATACCAGCCACACTGAGGGAGGAGGCTCTTACATCGCACTTATAGCACTGCCTTTTCCGCTGCAGTGTGGGACACTCTTGATGCCTGAGAGCCACTTGTGAAGGGTGACACCTTTTCCCTTGTGGGACCATCTGTCCCATGATCACCATGCCTGCCTCTCCTGCTGATTCTGTTTCCCTGGTGGGACTACGTGTCTCAGGGTGCCCTGCTGCATTTTCTAATTTGCCTCACCTAATACCAGTCAAGCTGAGGGAGGAGGCACTTACATTGCACTTAAAGCGCTGCCTCTTCCCCCGCAGCTCAGGACGCTCTTGCTGCCTGAGAGCCACTTGTGAAGGATGACATCTTTTCCCTTGTGGGACCATCTTTCTCAGTGGCTGCGTCTCCTTCTAATACTGTTGCCCTGGTGGGGCTACCTCTCCCAGGAAGCCCTCTGCATTTTCTGTTTTGCCACACTGAAACCAGGTGAGCCGAGGGAGGAGAATCTTACATCGCGCTTATAGTGCTGCCTCTTCCCTTGCAGCACGGGACGCTCTTGCTGCGTGTTGGCCACTTGTGAGGGGTGTCATCTTTACCCTGGTGGGACTGTCCATTCCAGGGTCACCGTGCCTGCCTCTCCTGCTGATACAGTTGCCCTGGTGGGACTACTTGTCTCAGGTTGCCCTGCAGCATTTTCTAATTTACCTCACTTGATACCAGCTGCACTGAGGGAGGAAGCGCTTACATCGCGCTTATAGCACTGCCTCTTCCCCTGCATTGTGGGTTGCTCTTGCTGCTTGGGGGCCACTTGTGAGTGATGTCATCTGAACCCTCGTTTGGACTATCTGTCCCAGGGTAACCTTGCCTGCCTCTCCTGCTGATACTGTTGCCATAGTGGGACTACCTATCCCAGGGTACCCTGCTGCATTTTCAAATTTGCCTCACCTGATACGAGCTGCGCTGTGGGAGGAAGTGCTTACATCGCGCTTATAGCACTGCATCTTCCCCCACTGTGTTGGACGCTCTTGCTTCCTGGGGCCACTTGTGAGACGTGTCACCTTTACCCTAGTGGGGCCATCTGTCCCAGGGTTACTGTGTCTGCCTCTCCTGGTGATACTGTTGCCCTGGTGGAACTAGCCCTCCCAGGGTGCGCTGCTGCATTCAATAATTTGCCTCACCTGATACCAGGCGCGCTGAGGGAGGAGGCGCTTACATCGTGCATGTAGCGCTGCCTCTTCCCACGCAGCGCAGGTTGCTGTTGCTGCCTAGGTGCCGTTTATGAGGGGCGTCATCTTTACCCTTGTGGGACTGTCTGTCCCAGGGTCACCGTGCCTGCCTCTCCTGCTGATACTGTTGCCTTGGTGGGACTACTTGTCCCAGGATGCCCTGCTGCATTTTCTAATTTGACACACCTGATAGCAGCCGCGCTGAAGGAGGAGGCGCTTACATCCCGCTTATAGTGGTACCTCTTCTCATGCAGCGCCGGATGCTCTGGCTGCCTGGGGACCATGTATGAGGGGGTCTCATCTTTACCCTAGTGGGACTGTCTGTCCCAGGGTCAACGTGCTGCCTCTCTTACTGATACAGTTGCCGTGGTGGGACTTCCTGTCCCAGGGTGCCCTGCTGCATTTTCTAATTTCCCACACCTGATAGCAGCTGTGCTGAGGGAGGAAGCACTTTCACCTAGCTTAAAGTGCTGCCTCTTCCCGACAGCACGAGACGCTCTGGCTGCCACTTGTGAGGAGTGTCACCTTTTCCCTTGTGGGACCATCTGTCTCAGGATCACCGTGCCTGCCTCTCCTGCTGATACTGTTGACCTGGTGGGACTACCTGTCCCAGGGAGCCTTCATGCATTTTCTATTTTGCCACACCTGAAACCAGCTGAGCTGAGGGAGGAGGAGCTTACATTGCACTTATAGTGCTGACTCTTCCCGTGCAGCGCGGGACACTCTTGCTGCCTGGAGCCACTTGTGAGAGGTGTCACCCTTACCCTGGTGGCACCGTCTGTTCCAGGGTCATCATGCCTGCCTCTCCTATGATACAGTTGCCATGGTGGGACTACGTGTCTGAGAGTGCTCCCAAGCATTTTCTAATTTGCCTTATCTGATACCAGCCACACTGAGGGAGGAGGCTCTTACATCGCACTTATAGCGCTGCCTTTTCCACTGCAGTGTGGGACACTCTTGATGCCTGAGAGCCACTTGTGAAGGGTGACACCTTTTCCCTTGTGGGACCATCTGTCCCATGATCACCATGCCTGCCTCTCCTGCTGATTCTGTTTCCCTGGTGGGACTACGTGTCCCAGGGTGCCCTGCTGCATTTTCTAATTTGCCTCACCTAATACCAGTCAAGCTGAGGGAGGAGGCACTTACATTGCGCTTAAAACACTGCCTCTTCCCCCGCAGCTCAGGAAGCTCTTGCTGCCTGAGAGCCACTTGTGAAGGATGACATATTTTCCGTTGGTGGACATACTGTTGCCCTGGTGGGGCTACCTGGCCAAGGAAGCCCTCTGCATATTCTGTTCTGCCACACTGAAACCAGGTGAGCCGAGGGAGGAGGATCTTACATTGCGCTTATAGTGCTGCCTCTTCCCTTGCAGCACGGGACGCTCTTGCTGCATGTTGACCACTTGAGAGGGGTGTCATCTTTACCCTGGTGGGACTGTCAATTCCAGGGTCACCGTTCCTGCCTCTCCTGCTGATACTGTTGCCCTGGTGGGAGTACCTGTCCCAGGGTGCCTTGCTGCATTTCCTAATTTGCCTAACATGACACCAGCCGCACTGAAGGAGGAGGCACTTACAATGTGCTTATGGCGCCGCCTCTTTTCCGCAGTGCAGGACGCTCTTGCTGCCTGAGAGCCACTTGTGAAGGATGACATCTTTTCCCTTGTGGGACCATCTGTCTCAGTGGCCACTTGTGAGGGGTGTCATCTTTACCCTGGTGGGACTGTCCATTCCAGGGTCACCGTGCCTGCCTCTCCTGCTGATACAGTTGCCCTGGTGGGACTACTTGTCTCAGGTTGCCCTGCGGCATTTTCTAATTTACCTCACTTGATACCAGCTGCACTGAGGGAGGAGGCGCTTACATCGCGCTTATAGCACTGCCTCTTCCCCTGCATTGTGGGTTGCTCTTGCTGCTTGGGGGCAACTTGTGAGTGATGTCATCTGAACCCTCGTTTGGACTATCTGTCCCAGGGTAACCTTGCCTGCCTCTCCTGCTGATACTGTTGCCATAGTGGGACTACTTATCCCAGGGTACCCTGCTGCATTTTCAAATTTGCCTCACCTGATACGAGCTGCGCTGTGGGAGGAAGTGCTTACATCGCGCTTATAGCACTGCATCTTCCCCCACTGTGTTGGACACTCTTGCTTCCTGGGGCCACTTGTGAGACGTGTCATCTTTACCCTGGTGGGGCCATCTGTCCCAGGGTTTCTGTGCCTGCCTCTCCTGGTGATACTGTTGACATGGTGAAACTATCCCTCCCAGGGTGCGCTGCTGCATTCAATAATTTGCCTCACCTGATACCAGCTGCGCTGAGGGAGGAGGCGCTTACATTGTGCATGTAGCGCTGCCTCTTCAAACGCAGCGCAGGTCGCTGTTGCTGCCTAGGTTCCACTTATGAGGGGTGTCATCTTTACCCTTGTGGGACTGTCTGTCCCAGGGTCACCGTGCCTGCCTCTTCTGCTGATACTGTTGCCTTGGTTGGACTACTTGTCCCAGGATGCCCTGCTGCATTTTCTAATTTGACACACCTGATAGCAGCCGCGCTGAAGGAGGAGGCGCTTACATCCCGCTTTTAGTGGTACCTCTTCTCATGCAGCGCCTGATGCTCTTGCTGCCTGGGGACCATGTATGAGGGGGTCTCATCTTTACCCTAGTGGGACTGTCTGTCCCAGGGTCAACGTGCTGCCTCTCTTACTGATACAGTTGCCGTGGTGGGACTTCCTGTCCCAGGGTGCCCTGCTGCATTTTCTAATTTGCCACACCTGATAGCAGCTGTGCTGAGGGAAGAGGCACTTTCACCTAGCTTAAAATGCTGCCTCTTCCCGACAGCACAAGACGCTCTGGCTGCCACTTGTGAGGAGTGTCACCTTTTCCCTTGTGGGACCATCTGTCTCAGGATCACCGTGCCTGCCTCTCCTGCTGATACTGTTGCCCTGGTGGGACTACCTGTCCCAGGGAGCCTTCCTGCATTTTCTATTTTGCCACACCTGAAACCAGCTGAGCTGAGGGAGGAGGAGCTTACATCGCGGTTATAGTGCTGACTCTTCCCGTGCAGCGCGGGACACTCTTGCTGCCTGGAGCCACTTGTGAGAGGTGTCACCCTTACCGTTGTGGCACCGTCTGTTCCAGGGTCATCATGCCTGCCTCTCCTATGATACAGTTGCCATGGTGGGACTTCGAGTCTGAGAGTGCTCCCAAGCATTTTCTAATTTGCCTTATCTGATACCAGCCACACTGAGGGAGCAGGCTCTTACATCACACTTATAGCGCTGCCTTTTCCGCTGCAGTGTGGGACACTCTTGATGCCTGAGAGCCACTTGTGAAGGGTGACACCTTTTCCCTTGTGGGACCATCTGTCCCATGATCATCATGCCTGCCTCTCCTGTTGATTCTGTTTCCCTGGTGGGACTACGTGTCCCAGGGTGCCCTGCTGCTTTTTCTAATTTGCCTCACCTAATACCAGTCAAGCTAAGGGAGGAGGCACTTAAATTGCGCTTAAAACACTGCCTCTTCCCCTGCAGCGCAGGAAGCTCTTGCTGCCTCAGAGCCACTTGTGAAGGATGACATATTTTCCGTTGTGGGACCATCTGTCTCAGTGTCTGCGTCTCCTGCTAATACTGTTGCCCTGGTGGGGCTACCTGGCCCAGGAAGCCCTCTGCATTTTCTGTTTTGCCACACTGAAACCAGGTGAGCCGAGGGAGGAGGATCTTACATTGCGCTTATAGTGCTGCCTCTTCCCTTGCAGCACGGGACGCTCTTGCTGCATGTTGGCCACTTGTGAGGGGTGTCATCTTTACCCTGGTGGGACTGTCAATTCCAGGGTCACCGTTCCTGCCTCTCCTGCTGATACTGTTGCCCTGGTGGGAGTACCTGTCCCAGGGTGCCCTGCTGCATTTCCTAATTTGCCTAACATGACACCAGCCGCACTGAAGGAGGAGGCACTTACAATGTGCTAATGGCGCCGTCTTTTTTCCGCAGTGTGGGACGTTCTTGCTTCCTGGGGGCCACCTATGAGGGGTGTCATCTTTACCCTGGTGGGACCATTTGTCCAAGGTCACCGTGCCTGCCTCTCCTGCTGATACAGTTGCCCTGATGGGACTACTTGTCCCAGGATGCCCTGCAGCATTCTCTAATTTACCTCACTTGATACCAGTTGCGCAGAGGGAGTAGGCGCTTACATCGCGCTTATAACACTGCCTCTTCCCCTGCATTGTGGGTTGCTCTTGCTGCTTGGGGGCCACTTGTGAGTGATGTCATCTGAACCCTTGTTGGACTATCTGTCCCAGGGTCACCTTGCCTGCCTCTCCTGCTGATACTGTTGCCCTGGTGGGACTACCTATCCCAGGGTACCCTGCTGCATATTCAATTTGCCTCACCTGATAGGAGCTGCGCTGTGGGAGGAGGTGCTTACATCGCGCTTATAGCACTGCATCTTCCCCCACTTTGTTGGACGCTCTTGCTTCCTGGGGCCACTTGTGAGACGTGTCATCTTTACCCTGGTGGGACCATCTGTCCCAGGGTTACTGTGCCTGCCTCTCCTGCTGATACTGTTGCCCTGGTGGAACTATCCCTCCCAGGGTGCGCTGCTGCATTCAATAATTTGCTTCACCTGATACCAGCCGCGCTGAGGGAGGAGGCGCTTACATCGTACTTGTAGCACTGCCTCTTCCCATGCAGCGCAGGTCGCTGTTGCTGCCTAGGTATCACTTATGAGGTGTGTCATCTATACCCTTGCTGGACTGTCTGTCCCAGGGTCACGGTGCCTGCCTCTCCTACTGATACTTTTGCCCTGGTGAGACTACATGACCCAGGGTGCCCTATTGCATTTTCTAATTTGCCTCACCTGATACCATCTGCGCTAAAGGAGGCGCTTACATTGCACTTTTAGCACTGCCTCTTCCCCCACAGCGTGGGATGCTCGCAGTCTGTCCCCAGGAAAACCCAGGCCACGGGTAGGCCCATCCATGCCCGGAGGAGGCCAGAGGAGCCTGGGCTGCCCCCCCTTCTTTATCCTTTGTTAGTTTGTTGTGGACATTATTGTTCTACGTTTTGTGCTTATGGTTTATAAACATGATTGGTGAAAAGGCTAATACTGTGAGATAAAGCAGTAGTTGTTTGACCACTCAGTGTATTAATTGTGTAACACTGCCTAGGAGGCCCTGTTAGATGTTGTTGAATACCCTTTATTGAGGAAGATATGCAAGGATACGTTAGTAAATAGGAGGTGGGATCCAGTTGATCATGGGAAAATGCAAAGTGGCTGAGCTGCCCCCAGACAAGGGGAAATTCCCAATGAAAACGAGAAGCACAGTTGATAACTGTACCATGACCTAAAAGAAGAGGTCAAATCTCTGCTGTGTGCTAAGACCAAATCACAGAAAGCAGCTGACATGAAGATTATGGTGGTCATTACAACCCTCGTGGTCGGTGTTAAAGCGGCGGTAAGACCGCCAACAGGCCGGCGGTAAAAAAATGGAATTACGACCGTGGGGGAAACCACCAACATAGACACCCACTTTAACACTCCGACCACCACGGTGGTACAAACAAACAGCACAGCGGTCACCACCAACAGACAGGCGGAAGACAATGTACCGCCCACAGTCTCACAACCTACCAATCCGCCACCTTTTCCGGGGCGGATTCACCGCAAACAAAAACACGGCGGAAACAGGACTTTGAAGGGAAAAAGCTCACCTCTGCACACCCCACAAGGAACCAGGACGCCATGGAACCAGAGCTTCACATTTTCCCAGCTTTCATCTTCTTGCTCCTCTACCAGGAGCACGAACGCCGGCGGCGAAGACCACGGTGAGTACTGCTCCTACGACACAGGGGAGTGGGGAGGGAAAAAACAGGGACACACACACGCAACACGCAACACCCCCACCCCCTCCCTCACCCACGACAACACACACACCAATACATCATGATACATCACAGTTACACACCCCAACCCCCCGGAAGAATGCAAAGACAAAAGGAAATGAGTGTAACCATTGTAATCTATTAAAATCCAGTACGCAAAAATATAAATACACTATTAAATATATACACCAAGAATAGAAGTCCAGGTATTGCTCCATTTAAGTCCGTGGAACACTGGGCCCACACTGCATGGGTGAGACCCACACAAGGTCCCCGAACATGACAGAGAGAACACTGCAGGGGCATCAGATAGAAATAAAACTGGCACCTCAGAGGGAAGGGAAAGGGGGAGGCACCTCAGCCGGATGAGTGCACAAAGCCAAATCCACGAGGGGGCCACATGCCCACTGTTCAATCCTGGGGAGTGCAAAGCCACAGTCTCTCAAGTCTCTACAGTGGGTGGTTTGCCCACTGTTCAATCCTGGGGAGTGCAAAGCCACAGTCTGTCAAGTCTCTACAGTGGGTGAGTTGCCCACTGTTCAATCCTGGGAAGTGCAAAGCCACAGTCTCTCAAGTCTCTACAGTGGGTGGTTTGCCCACTGTTCAATCCTGGGGAGTGCAAAGCCACAGTCTCTCAAGTGGATAACAGTCTCCACAGAGGTAGTGGATGTAAATCTCCACTGGTTTTGGAGGGGGCTTTGTGCCCAGAGTGCTTCATCCTGCCAAGGACAGAGGTAGTGGATGCCTGTCTCCACTGGTTCTGGAGGGGGCTTTGTGCACAGAGTGCTTCATCCTTCCAAGGACTGAGGTAGTGGATGCCTTTCTCCACTATTTCTGGAGAGGGCTTGGTGCCCAGAGTGCTTCATCCTGCCGAGGACTGAGGTAGAGGATGCCTGTCTCCACTGGTTCTGGAGGGTGCTTTGTGCCCAGAGTGCTTCATCCTGCTCGTGGCAGACTCAGTAGCGTCAGTGCTCTTGGCGCTCATGGGCCAGCGGTGCTTGTGGCGGCGGTGTCCACTGCAGCAGTGCTTGTGGCGGCGGTGCCCTTGGCAGCGGTGCTTGTGGCGACGGTGTCCATTGCAGTGGTGCTTGTGGCGGCGGTGTCCTTGGCAGCGACTCAGCTGCTGGAGGTCCTGTCTGGGCCTGCGGGGCTGGTGCTGGTGGTCCTGTCTGGGCCTGCGGGGCTGGTGCTGGCGGTCCTGTCTGGGCCAGCGGGGCTGGTGCTGGCATTCGCATCCTGGCCAACGAAGCTGGTGCTGGCGGTCCTGTCTGGTCCAGCTGGGCTGCTGCTGGCGGTCGCCTCCTGTGCAGTAGGGCTGATGGCGGTTGCCTCCTGGGCAGCAGGGCTGATGACGGTCGCCTCCTGGGCAGCAGGGCTGGTGCTGGCGGTCGCCTCCTGGGCAGCGGGGCTGGTGCTGGCGGTCGCCTCCTGGGCAGCGGGGCTGATGGAGGTCGCCTCCTGGGCAGCGGGGCTGATGGCGGTCGCCTCCTGGGCAGCGGGGCTGATGGTGGTATTCTCCACCGTGCCGATCTTCCCAGACTTTACGGGTATCTTGTGCCCCTTCTCCACCTTGGAATGTGTCACAGCTGGCTCCACACTCCCACCTGTACCCCTGGGAGCGGCTTTGGTGGCTGGTGTCTTCCCCCTCTCCTGCCGGGCACTGCCCAATTTTTGATGCTTGACAGTTGGGGGACTGTCTGTGCTGTGGCTCCTTGCCAAACTGGCTGCCCTGCTGCCTGGTGCACTCCAGAATCCGGTGACTACTGGCACCACTGATCCCGCTGATGTCGTGGCTGAGGTGCTAGTTTGGGACCTGGAGAGTCGGGCCCTAGGGGACTGACGGGGTGGGGGAGGTGAGGGAAAGAGGTCAAGGGTGGACAGGAAAAGTTTCTTAGGAACACTGGGACGGGTAGCTGGAGCTGGAGGGGGTTTGGGAGTGGAGGAAGAGGTTGTGGTTGTAGGAGGTGTACGTTTGCTGACTTTGGATGAAGGTGCATGTGCTGGAGGCTGTCGTGAGGTGGATGGCTGTTGGGTGGGTGTGTGCCTGCGTTTGTGTACCTTGGGAGGTGGCGTCACAGACACACTGGGAGAGGACACAGGGGATGTGTGAATTGTAGTGGGGGTGGTGACTGCACGTGAGCAGGGTGTGGTGGTGATGGAAGTAGTGGCTGCAGATGTAGTGCATGCAGGTGTGAGTGGAGACGAGACTGGGAGGGAGGAGGGAGACGAGGAGGTGGGGGACACAGTGGAGGCAGTGGATGTTGCTATGTATGCATGTGTGTGATGTTTGCATGAGTGCCTGTGGGATGTGTGGTGCTTATGTTTGCCTGAGCTTCCTTTGTGTGTTGGGGTGTGTGAATGCTGGTCTGATGGTGTGCTTGGGGTAGGCTGAGGTACAGGGGTGTGGGTCTGGGTAGAGGAAGTTGGAGGGAGGAGGCAAGAGACAGGGACAATGGCTGCCATCAGTGCCGAGGCCAGAGTCTGAAAAGCTCGCTGAAGGACTGCCTGACCAGAATGAATGCCCTCCAGGAATGCATTTGTCTGTTGCAACTGCCTCTCTACACCCTGGATGGCATTCAAAATGGTAGACTGCCCAACAGTGAGGGACCTGAGGAGGTCAATGGCCTCCTCACTGAGGGCAGCAGGGGTGACTGGGGCAGGGCCTGAGGTGCCTGGGGGGAAGGTGATGCCCACCCTCCTGGGTGAGTGGCCACGGGGCAAAGGCTGAGGGGCTGCTGGGAGGGCGGTGCTGGAAGGGGGGTGGCGGCTGTACCTGTAGATGGGGGGCACAGATGGGCCCGCCACCACAAAGGAGCTCCCATCAGAGGAGGAGTCCGTATCACTGGTCTCAGCTCCTGTCCCCGCCGTGGAGCTCCCCTCGCCCTCCGTCTCACTGGTGAAATCCGACTCCGTAGTGTCACCCTCCAGGGCCATGTGGGATGCAGCTCCCTCCTGCTCCGGTGCCACTGCTCCTCCGCCTGATTATGCTAATGCACAGAAGAACAGGGAGTACACAAAAAGGGGGGACGACAGAAGAAAGACATGTTGAGTGCATGCATTACCGCTACCGTTGGCGGACACGACAGACACAGAAGCCCCCTGCACTACGCTGTGCACTTGAGGTCCACTATTCAATTCCTGGGACATGGCCTACAAGGCTATGGCCGACATCTGCACACATGGATGTCACAGAAGCCTGACTAGGTGTAGTTGGCACTGTACCCAGGTGGGGTGCCACAGGGCCTGCCTGAAAAAGGAGACCTAACTAGCACACTCGCCCTGGCCTAGGGGAACCCACAGCCCACCTCCCCCACCCAGACACCTCCACTGCGAGATGAATCAGCAGAATGTGAGAGTGTACTCACCCCCTTGTTGCTGCTGTGATGCCCTCAAGCGCCCATCCAACTCCGGGTACGCCACCGCCAGGATCCTGAACATCAAGGGGGTCATGGTGGGATGGCACCCCTCCCACGTTGGGAGGCCATCCCCAGGTGGGCCTCCGCCGTCTTCTTGCTCCAGCGGCGAATGTCCTCCCATCTCTTATGGCAGTGGGTGCTCTGTCTGTGATAGACCCCCAGGGTCCGTACGTCCTTGGCGATGGCACGCCAAATATCCTTCTTCTGGTGGGCGCTGACCTAAAGGAATTGTACAGGGGAAAAAGAGAAGTTATTTCCAACTGTACCATCACAGTCATTGGCCCGCATTCCTACCCTTGCCATGTGGCACATGCACTCACCGTCGTTTCATGCACGCCTCATTCTCCCCCCCCTATCTTTCATCCACCCCACTCCACACAGGCATAGCCCATACAGCATGCTACCAGTGTACTTACCTGTTTGTCTGGAGGACCGTAGAGTAGTGTGTACTGGGGGATGACCCCATCCACGAGTTTCTCCAACTCCTCCGATGAGAATGCAGGGGCCCTTTCCCCAGTCGCACAAGCCATTGTCTCTTCCAGACTGAGGTCACAGCAGCACTTGCAGTGTAGGTCCTCTCCTGTCGAAGATCAGGTATCGAGTGATTGAACAGATAGAAAATGGCGGTCACGTCCGCGGCGGTTTGTACCGTCACCACCGGCGTACATCGTTATTGGCTCCAGGGACCCATAGGGTCCAATGTTAACCAATGCAGAATTGCACTGCGGTCTTCGACCGCCTACCGCAACGGTATGCAACGCCAGCGCAGTTACCTCATATCCCATTGTCCCACTTTACAGGTCAGGCAGCCGCCATTTCAGGGGCCCACATGGCTCTATTTTTAACTGTGTCATATATAACTAGGCCTTGCCTCATCGCTCATACATGCTTATTTCGGATTATGAATCGTGTTCTGTGTAAGCTGTGTGTACGTACCTCTGAGTTGGTTGACTCTGTGCTCGCTGTTGTCCTTCATAGGCACCGTCTGCTGGGACATGTGAGGAGATGGCGGCATCCTCCGGTGTAATTGCTAATACACTATTTCGAAATCACAGACAGACTCCAGATTGTTTTGTGCCATAAGGGTGTTTATTTAAGTGCTCAATATTGGAGGGTGCTGTAAAATGGGGAGGGGTGATGGTGGAGGAATGTCCATGGCAGAGTCCAGTCTATCAGTCTCACAGGTGCATTGTCCAAAGGGGCATAGGAAGTGGAGCTTGGGCAGTTTGAGGATGGACAAAAGGATGACATTCAGGGCGGTCTCATTTCTTGGCGGGGGTCTTGGCATTGTTCTCTGTCTTTGTCCTGGATCTCAGGGACCGTTTGCGGGGTGGTTCCACATCTGCAGGGGGTGGGGTGATGGTGTGGTGGTCCTGTGGCAGTGCCTCCTGTCCACTAGCGCCGGCAAAGGTGGTGGGCAGTTCATCGTCCAGGCTAGTGTCAGGGGCCCCTTGTTGTGCCACAGTGTCCCTCCTGGTGTTGAGGACTTCCTTCAGCACTCCTACGATGGTGCCCAGGGTGGAGTTGATGGATCTGAGTTCCTCCCTGAAGCCCAAATACTGTTCCTCCTGCAGCCGCTGGGTCTCCTGAAACTTGGCCAGTACCGTTGCCATCGTCTCCTGGGAATGATGGTACGCTCCCATGATGTTGGAGAGGGCCTCATGGAGAGTGGGTTCCCTGGGCCTGTCTTCCCCCTGTCGCACAGCAGCCCTCACAGTTCCCCTGTTTCCCTGGGCCTCTGTCCCCTGAACGGTGTGCCCACTGCCACTGCCCCCAGGTCCCTGTTGTTGTTGGGGTGGTGGGTTAGCTTGGGTTCCCTGTAGTGGTGGACACACTGCTGATTGACGTGTCCTGGGGACAAAGGTATGGGCCCGCTGGGTGGGTGCTGTGCTGGTGTTTCCAGAGGGGGGAAGCTCTGTGGTGGCCTGTGACTGTGTGAGGGGAACCGACTGTCCCGAGGTCCCAGATGGGCCAGGCTGGTCGTCTAGATCCAGTTGGACTGAACTGCTGTCATCACTGTGGGCCTCTTCTGTTGTTGGTGTGGACATGTGCGGACCCTCCTGTGCAGTGACGTTGGGTAGGGGTGCTGCAGGGGTGTAAAAGCATGATTATTGCATCTGTGTGTACCATGGTGTGCAATGGGTCGGACCGTGTACACCAGTGCTTGAATTCCTGTCTGGGACCTTGTGTGATGATGGTTTAGGTGGGTGTATGGGTATGTGCAGTGGCCATGCATTGGTGATGGGTGCCCATGCTTTGGTGTTGCATGCAGATTTTGGTGTTGGGATGTGTGGTTTGTGATAGTGGGACATGTGTGAGGAGTTGGAATGATGGGGGTGAAGGCGAGGGTAGGGGTATGTGATGGCATGCAGGTAGGGTGGGGGTTGTAATAGTTAAGGTTTGACTTACCAGAGTCCATTCCTCAGGCTACACCTTCGAGGCCCTCAGGATGCAGAATAGCCAAGACTTGCTCCTCCCATGTTGTTAGTTGTGGGGGAGGAGGTGGGGGTCCGCCGCCAGTCCTCTATACCGCAAGGTGGTGTCTGGATGCCACGGAACGCACCTTCCCCCGTGGGTCGTTCCACCTCTTCCTGATGTCATCCCTATTTCTTGGGTGCTGTCCCACTGCGTTGACCCTGTCCACTATTCTGCGCCATAGCTCCATCTTCCTAGCTATGGAGGTGTGCTGCACCTGTGATCCGAATAGCTGTGGCTCTACCCGGATGATTTCCTCCACCATGACCCTGAGCTCCTCCTCAGAGAACCTGGGGTGTCTTTGCCGTGCCACGGGGTGGTGTGGGTGATGTGTGGGGTGGTGTGTGTTATAATATGCGGGGTGATATTTAGTGGTGTGTTGTGTGGGGTGCGTGGATGTTATGTGCGTGATGGTGTTGTGTGCCTGTGGATGCCTGGTTATAGATTGTGGTGTCTCTCTCTGGCCTTCTATCGCAATTCTGGTCATAAGGGTTTGTGGGTGATGTGGGTGTGTGTTTTATATTGTATTGGGTGTGTGGGAGTGGTGTGTATCAGGTGTGTGTATTTAGAATTGTCCAATGTGGCTGTGTTTTGTATATGTGTGTGTATTTTGAGCGCGGCGGTGTGTACCGCCAATGGAATACCGCGGTTGAAACACCGCCACGTGGATTCGTGGGTCTTGATAGTGTGGGCGTATTTCTGTTGGCGTGACGGTGGAGGTTTTGTTTTCGCCAGTTTATCACTGACCTTTGGTGTGGCAGACTTGTGTGGGTGTCTGAATTTTGGCAGATTCCGAGCTGTGGGTCATAATAGCTGTAGCGGATTTCCACGGGCGCGGCTTTTACCGCCAATGTTGTAATGACCCCCTATGTCTTTTTATACAAATGCTATTGGTGGGCCTGCAACACTGATTGTGCCCCGCACATGAGTAGCCCTGTAAACTTGTCTCAGACCTGCCACTGCAGTGCAGTTTTAAACAAACAATTTGACCTGACATGAGCACCTACTTGCCAGGCCCAAATATTCCCTTTTGCTACATGTAGGTCACCCCTAAAGTAGGCCCCAGGTAGCCCCATGGGTAGGATGCAGTGTTTTTAAAGTAGGACATGTATTAATGTTTTTTACCAGTCCTGATAGTAAAAATACTGCCAAATGTATTATTCACTATTTCAAGGCCTATCTCTGTCATAGGTTAACATGGGGACTGCCTTTAAATGTCTTCTAAGTGCAGTTTCGCATTGGGAGCAGATAGAGATAAAGAGTTTGGGGTCTCTGAACTCACAATATAAAAATAGATCTTTTGGGAAAGTTGGATTTTAGATTGTCTGTTTCAAAATGCCACTTTTAGAAAGTGGTTATTTTCTGGTTTAACCATTCTGTACCTCTGCCTGCTTGTTGTAGGAGGCTGGCCTAGTTTGTAGTGGGTACCTTGGGTACTTTCACCTTATACCAGGTCCAGCTATCCCTTATTAGTGAAAACGTAGTAGTGTTCTAGCAGCTTAGGCGATAGAGGTAGCTGTAGCAGAGCAGCTTAGGCTGAACTAGGAGACATGCAAATCTCCTGCAATACCACTATAGTTACACAGTACTTATACACAATAAAAGACAATACTCAGTTTTACCAAAAATAAAGGTACTTTATTTTAGGGACACAAGGCCAAAAATATCTTAGAGGCAATACCCCTTCTGGAGGTAAGTATTATACACAATATATACACTAGACACCAAAATCAGATAACTATATAGTCATAGGATAGTGCAAACAATAGAAAATACCACAGAATGCAATAGGGAGAAATAGGTCTGGGGGCAACACAAACCATATACTAAGAAAGTGTAATGTGAATCACAGGTTCCCCACTAGACAAGTGTAGAGTATAAAGGATTGCTGGAAGTGTGAGAAAACCACAAAGGTGAGTGAAATATCCCACCCCAGAGCCTGGGAAATTAGGAGTAAAGTCGTGCAAGTTTCCTTAGGACACACTACAAGTCGTGATTAGAATTTTTGCAAGAACCAAGCAAGATTGGAAGCAACAAATGGTGGATTCCTGGATCTGAAGACCGGTAAAGAGAGGAGACCAAGTCCAGAAGTGGCAGAAGATTCCTGGAAGGACAGGAGCCCTGCCAACCTAGAAGATGGTACAAAAGAGAATTCTCCGGTTGGAAGAAGCCTGCAGAAGAGCACCAAAGAAGATGGCTGTGGGATCCTGCATGATGCAAAGGATGTCCCACGTGGAGATGTTGGCTACAGGTGAGTTGCAGTACTGGTTTCGTCCAACAAGCTTTGGTTCAAACAATGTCACAGATTGCGTCAAAATGGTGCTGCCTTGACTAAGGAGGGACCTGGGGGCCGCAACTCGGACTGAGGAGACAGAGGGGGCTCCCAACACTGGAGGGAACCCACAGATCACCAGTCAGCACCCATGGAGGTCCAAGTACACCGCGACAAAGAAGGTGCAAATTGTGGTTGCTGCATCACTACAAAGGAAGGTCCCACGCCGCCGGAGAGCAACTCAGCGAGTTGAGCATCGCAGGATAGAGAGCTGGGGACCTGGGACAGGCTGTGCATAATGGATTCTTGCAAATAGTGCACAGAGGCCTCAGGAGGTGAAGATGACGCAGTGCATAGGGGTACTGTCGCAAACGGGAAGACAAGCTCTTACCTCCTCCATATTTGGACAGCAGGACCTAAGGACAGTCTGTGTCAAAGGGGTCCACCACCTGTGTTCCAAGGAGCAAGCTCATTGCCAGGAGAGGAGTCCAAGAGAACCAGTCGTCATCTTAGAAGGTGCCTTCTGGAGCAGGGAAGTCACCCCGTCACTCCACAGGAGATTTCTTCGGTCCTTCTGGTGCAGGGTGAAGACAGGGAGTCCCCAGAATGTGCATACCATGGAAACTGTTGCAGTTGCTGGCTGGAGCTGAAGTTGAAGATTCAAAGTAGCCCTTCTGGATATTTTGTTGCAGTTACAGCGGTTCCTGGAGCAGTCTGCGGTTGATCTGAGGTCAGAGGAGGAAGCTGTAGTTGCAGAGGATTCCTGATGAAAACTTGCAAGCAGAATCTGAAGAGGAACCTAGAGGAGAGACCTTTAATATCCCTGAGTGGGGGATTAGCTACCTAACCAGGTATGCACCTATCAGGAGGGGTCTCTGACGTCACCTGCTAGCACTGGCCACTCAGAGGCCTCCAGACTGTCCCCACATCTTGGAAAACAAGATGGCTGAAGTCTGGGACACACTGGAGGAGCTATGGGCACCACCCCTGGGGTGGTGATGGACAAGGGAGTGGTCACTCCCCTTTCCTTTGTCCAGTTTCACGCCAGAGCAGGGACTGGGGGTCCCTGAACCGGTGTAGACTGACTAATGCAAGGAGGGCACCATCTGTGACCTTTAAAGCATTTCCAAAGGCTCTGGGAGGCTACCCTTTCCAAGCCTGAAACACCTATTTCCAAAAGGAGAGGGTGTAACACCCTCCTCCCAAAGGAAATGCTTTGTTCTGCTTTCCTGGGACTGAGCTGCTCAGACCCCAGGAGGGAAGAACCCTGTCTGTGAGGTGGCAGCAGTTGTAGCTGCACTGCAAGCCTCAGAGAGCTGGTTTGGCAGTACTGGGGGTCCATGGTGGAGCCCCCGGGATGCATGGAATTGGCTCCTCAATATCAGATTTGGAATGGGGTGACAATTCCATGATCTTAGA
This sequence comes from Pleurodeles waltl, assembly GCF_031143425.1. Classification (NCBI taxonomy): domain Eukaryota; kingdom Metazoa; phylum Chordata; class Amphibia; order Caudata; family Salamandridae; genus Pleurodeles; species Pleurodeles waltl. The sequence continues at coordinate 455,593,779 of NC_090450.1, forward strand.
CACCTTACATGGCCATATTCGGAATTACCATTGTGAAGCTACATATAGGTATGACCTATATGTAGTGCACTCGTGTAATGGCGTCCTGGCACTCACAAAGTCTGGGGAATTGGCCCTGGACTGCATGGGGGCACCTTTGTTAGTGCAAGGGTGCCCTCACACTTAGTAACTTTGCACCTAGCCTTCAGTAAATGAAGGCTAGATGTATAGGTGACTTATAAGTTACTTAAGTGCAGTGAAAATGGCTGTGAAATAGTGTGTGCACTATTTCACACAGGCTGCAGTGGCAGTCCTGTGTAAGGGTTTGTCTGAGTTTCTTATGGGTGGCAAAAGAAATGCTGCAGCCCATAAGGATCTCCTGAAACCCCAATACCCTTGGTACCTATGTACCATATACTAGGGATGTATAAGGGGGGTCCAGTGTGCCAATTGGATTTGGTAAATTAAGTCACTAAACTATAGTGACTAATTTGGAAGCAGAGACAGCATAAGCATTGAGGTTCTGGTTAGCAGAGCCTCAACAACACAGACAAGCACTACTGACAACACACACATTAGGCCACAAACTATGAGCACTGGGGTCCTGGCTAGCAGGATCCCAGTGAGACAGGCAAAACACACTGACATATAGGGTTTTCACTATGAACACTGGGGTCCTGGCTAGCAGGATCCCAGTGACACAGTAAAAAGAAACTGACACACACTCACAAACAGCCCAAAAGTGGGGGTAACCATGCTAGAAAGAGGCTACTTTCTCACAGTTGTGTATTCCACACCTGGGTCAGACTGACAGTTGGGCTGCTGTGAATTCCCTTTAGACAGTGACGCAAAGGGAGCTGGGTATAGCCTGCATATTCTGATGAGTCTCCTTTGCTAGAGGGGGAGGGAGGACCTGACACTTACACCTGAAAGGACTGTGCCTATCCTCACACAATGCAGTCTCCAACCCCATAGTGTGTGTCTGGGGCCAGGCTTGGGCAAGGCAGGATCTTGTGAACAGCAGAGGCTTTCCTTTGACGTTTGCCTATTTCAAAGACAAAAAGGAGTATAAGTAGTGGACCCAAAACCCTAGATTTTCAGATTACTTCTGGATCAAGAGGAACCTCTGCCAAGGAGAAGACCTTAATGATTGAGCAGAACCTGCTACTCTGCCTGTTGCTTTGCTGTGCTTGCCTGCTGCTGCACCTTAAGTGGGAAAGGACTGGACTTTGCATTCTGAAATTCTGCTTGTGAAGTTTCCTCAAGGGCTTGGCGTTAGCTTGCCCCCTTTTCTGAAGTCTCAGGGACATCAAAGACTTCATCTGCCAGTGCATGGGCTCTTCTGCTGGGAGTCCTGACTTGCTGTGTGGTGCCAATTCCTTTCCCTGTGCCCTTAGGAGTGGAATCTGGTAACCTGTGGGGGAAAATCCACGCAATGCTGCGTGCGTGTCAGAAAAATTGACATACGTCCCATCCTGCGGCTGAACATTTGATACAGTGCCTGCCTTGCGATTAGAGAAACAACACAGCACCTGTTCCAACACGGACTCTTCACACATCGCGTCAGAACTTTCCATGCACGGGTGCTGGGTAAAGTCTTCAACATCCCCGCACGGACCCAAGGCTGCGCACCTGGAATCAATGTACAGCCTTCCTTGGCAAGAAAAGAATCAACGCAGGGCCGCCAGTGCAAGCAGAGAATCGATGCATGGCCTCCCTTGCGAGTAAGCAATAGATGTACCACTTTATCTTTGACGAATACCAGGTACTTTGTGCTAAAATAACACATCCATTTATTTTTATGGATTGACTCTTTTTTTATTTTAAACATTCATATCTTTGCTTGTGTTTGTTGGAATTTTGTCGTTTTGGTCTTGTTTAATTTAGATAAATATTGGCTATTTTTCTAAACTGGTGTGGAGTCCCTTTGTGGTGTTTTCACTGTGTTCCTGTGTGTGTTTTGTACAAATACTTTACACATTGCCTCTGAGATAAGACTGACTGCTTGCACCAAGCTACCAAGGTGGTGAGCAATAGTTATCTGAGCTGGGTATTTCCCATACCCTGACTAGAATGAGGTTCCCTGCTTGGACAGTGTGCAAACTGACTGCCAACCAGAGACCCATTTCTAACTAACAGTTGTGCCTAAAATAATAAGAACCTGCATCATAAGGGCCTTGTTACAAGGTCAATTTCACTTCCACTGAGACGGGTAACAACAGTCCCTTTACCAACCAGAATTATGAGATTTGTGGGAGCAACTCAACTTGATTTACTTTCAATCAGAGATTTCATCTGCTGATCACAATATCACAATCCATTGGCATAACAGAAAATGATGGGCCCCTCTTGCAGTTTGTGAAGCAGGAAGTTGATTCTTCCATATCTCACGGATATTCATTTGCCTTGGTAACCCCTTGAAAAATGGGGGCCTCTTGTAGGTTTCCGGGCCACTTGAAATACAGGGACTGCAGAGTCCTTGGTTCTGACCCTAATGCAATCAGAAAATTATGCTTCATAGAATCCAAAGAACAGTCAAATATTATATCACGATAACAAGCAAATAGGAGAAGAACTGTTGTACACATTTAAAACAAATATTTTGGAACTATTTTAAATGCTGTGCAGATGAAAGACACAATTGTTATCTCAGCAAGGCGAAAGGATTGAATTTTATTCCAAATTCCGTGGCCCTCCTTAGAAGATTCTGCACTTAGAAATTTACTGCATCCAGTCAGTGTGTACAGTTCCCTCCCAGAAACTCGATTTTTCCATCCAGTATTCTCTTTGTAAGCGAGGCTGGTTGATGCTCTTGACGGAATTATTTATGGAGGGAGCTGCGCACTAGTTTGGGTGGGCAGTAAGGTGAGCCCATAAAGCACTGCTGGCTCTGTTCTCCTTCCCCTTGATGCTCTTTGTGATAAGATATGCAGGCTGTCCTCCCTTACAAGATGCGTGCACTACATGGAATAATGTGAATGCCCAAGTGAGGAGTCTATCCCCCGGGACAGGATGCTCCAGCATAAAAACAGGACAGGTTGTACTGAACAGACACAAGGCCTCGTCTACCACATTAACGCTGCTGTAGAAAGCTGCATTTCACAAATGGGTACGTGTACTCAGACATTCTATTTTCCCCGAACATTTATGAATACTCTTCTATTGCACAGCTCTGTGAGCTCAGGCGACTACAAAGCAAATCTGTACCCGCCTCGTACTTTTTCCTCGCCAAAGTCCTCACATACGGAGGGATGTCTCCCTGTCACACAGTGTCCACCCACCTAAAACATACTTCTGTGTAGCACCCCTCCCATCATTGCTTCTACTAGCATTGCCAAACATAGAAGGGGCCTACACAGGAACTTCTATTTCTCATTTCTATTGATATACCAATGGAGTTCACTCGGCGATAAGGATACAAAAGTTTCTTTCTTTCTCGTGTTGTTTATTTCGTTGTTAATGTTTGTTTTCCCTTCAGCATGACGCCTGCTGTAAATGCATCATCATGCTTTTATGTTTTGTAACTGGGTCTTTGCCTATGGAACGCTCCCTCCGCCACATAGCCTTTAGAAGGTAGTCTGCCAGTTCCATGTGGTTTGGCGAGTTCAGTAATTGAGTGAGGCAATAATTATATTTGTTTTGACATAGGGATCACTGTCTACCCTTTCTATGATGATGGTGATCCGATGTGATTTCGTGAGTCTTGTGACCCAGTCGCTTTAGTAGTGCTTTCTTACTTCCATCTGACATTACTAAGGGGGTAACTCGCTAGTAAACACCAGAGGCTGTAGAAGTATTCCTCAGCGCCTGGAGAGGAACGAGCTGCATGTTTGTCCTCTAGTTCTTTAGCAGATATTGATTGATAGCTACCTCTCTTCCCACAGCTCCTAGGGTCTCGAGAGATGACAAGGACTCTGACCCCTCTGATGAGGACAGAAAGGTACAGATTTAAGGGATGAGCTGGCCCGTATTTGTCAAAAACTGTATTTTCCAGCGCAATCTGTTGTATCAGGGGGTCTGTTTAAGAAATGTATTGTACTTACCTCTTTAAGATTGTTATGAGTGTGCCAGCCTTCCAGCATCCCTGCAGCATTTAAATGACAGTCGGTTAACAGACTGCAACAGTTAGTGTTAGAGGCTGTGTTGTTGGGAAACTGGTTGGTGGGGTTGCACCACTGGATTTTATCATCTACAATAAAAAGTGTACTTTCTGTACTTCAAATCGACTAGTGGGTCATTCCATTCCCCACTGGTGACAAAGAGGAGTGTCTCCTCAGGCATGGGTGAGGCCATCGATTGGGAGTCAGCCTGTTTGGTAGCGATGGCCTGCAGTTTGAGGTTGTTGGTCAATGTCTCATGAAGTTTTGCTATACTGTGGTGCTCCTCTTCCATCCTGAAGCTTTGCAGGTGCTCAGGCCCAATATTTTGGATCAGGTAGGGGGCCAATTACTTTACGTCAGCTCCAAGCAAGTGACCTCCCTGCATCATTGTAGGAGGCTGGCCTGGCTTGTAGTGGGTACCAGAGGTACTTACACCTTGTGGCAGGTCCAGTTATCCCTTATTAGTGTAGAAGAGGTGTTTCTAGCAGCTTAGGCTGATAGAAGGTAGCTATGGCAAAGCAGCTTAGGCTGAACTAAGAGACATGTAAAGCTCCTACTAAACCACTGTTGTCAGATGCACAATATCATAATAAAACACAATACACAGAAGTACTAAAAGTAAAGGTACTTTATTTTTATGACAATATGCCAAAAGTATCTCAGTGAGTACCCTCAGTATGAGGATAAGTTATATACACAAGATATATGTACACAAACCAAAATTATGCAGGTAATAGCAAGAAAAGTAATGCAAGCAATGTAAAGTTACAGTAGATTGCAATAGGAGTAAATAGGTATAGGGGCAACACAAACCATATACTCCAAAAGTGGAATGCGAACCACGAATGGACCCCAAACCTATGCGAGCTTGTAGAGGGTCGCTGGGACTGTAAGAAAACAGTGAGGGTTAGAAACATAGCCCACCCCAAGACCCTGAAAGGTAGGTGTAAAGTGCACCTACTAACCCAGAGAGCACAGAAGTCGTGATATGGGGATTTTGCAGGAAGAACAAACACCAGCAATGCAACAACAGTGGATTTCCGGACCTGAGTATCTGTAAGACAAGGGGACCAAGTCCAATAGTCGCGACAGTGTCGAGAGTGGGCAGGAGCCCAGGAAATGCCAGCTGAGGGTGCAAGGAAGCTGCCACCTGTTGGAAGAAGCTTGGAGTTCTGCAAGAAAGAAGAGGTCTAGGAACTTCTCCTTTGGAGGATGGATGTCCCTTTTCGCGATGAAGCTTGCAGAGGTGTTCCCACGCAGAAAGTCCGCAAACAAGTCTTGCTAGCTGCAAGAGTCGTGGTAGAGGTTTTCGGGTGCTGCTGTGGCCCAGGAGGGACCTGGATGTCAAGACTTGGAGGAGGAGACAGAGGGGGCACCCAGCAACTCAGAAACCCCTCACTGAAGCAGGCAGCACCCGCAGAAGTACCTGAACAGGCACTTGGAAGAAAATTGAACCAGAGTCCACCCGAAGTCACAAAAGGGAGTCCCACGATGCCGGAGGACAACTCAGAAGGTTGTGCACTGCAGGAAAGAGTGTCGGGACCCAGGCTTGGCTGTGCATGAAGGAAATCCTGGAAGAGTGCACAGGAGCTGGAGCTGCTGCAAATCACGAAGTACCCAGCAATGCAGTCTAGCGTGGGGAGGCAATGACTTACCTCCACCAAACTTGGACTGAAGAGTCACTGGACTGTGGGAGTCACTTGGACAGAGTTGCTGAGTTCCAGGGATCAGGCTGGTCGTGCTGAGAGGGGACTCAGGGGACTAGTGATGCAGTCTTTTGGTGCCTGCGGTTGCAGGGGGAAGATTCCGTAGACCCACAGGAGATTTCTTCAGAGCTCCTGGTGCAGAGAGGAGGCAGGCTAACCCCAGAGCATGCACTACCTTGAAACAGTCAAGAAAGCCGGCAGGATGAAGCGATACATGGTTGCTAGTAGTCGTCTTGCTACTTTGTTGCGGTTTTGCAGGCGTCCTGACCAGTCAGCGGTTGATCCTTTGGCAGAAGGTGAAGAGGGAGATGCAGAGGAACTCTGGTGAGCTCTTGCATTCATTATCTAAAGAATTCCCCAGAGCAGAGACCCAAAATAGCCAGAAAAGGAGGTTTTGCCACCTAGGAAGGAGGATTGGCTACCAAGAGTGGTAAGAGGCTATCAGAAGGAGCCTCTGACGTCACCTGGTGGCATTGGCCACTCAGAACAGTCCAGTGTGCCACAAACACCTCTGTTTCCAAGATGGCAGAGGTCTGGGACACACAGGAGGAGTGCTGGGCACATCCCCTGGGAGGTGCAGGTCAGGGGAGTGGTCACTCCCCTTTCCTTTGTCCAGTTTCGCACCAGAGCAGGGCTGGGGGATCCCTAAACTGGTGTAGACTGGCTTATGCAGAGATGGGCACCATCTGTGCCCATCAAAGCATTTCCAGAGGCTGGGGAGGCTACTCCTCCCCAGCCCTGACACCTATTTCCAAAGGGAGAGGGTGTTACACCCTCTCTCAGAGGAAATCCTTTGTTCTGTCTTCCTGGGCCATGGCTGCCTGGACCCCAGGAGGGCAGAAACCTGTCTGAGGGGTTGGCAGCAGCAGCAGCTGCAGTGGAGACCCCTGAAAGTCAGTTTGGCAGTACCTGGGTACTATGCTAGAGACCCGCGGGATCATGGAATTGTCCCCCCCAATGCCAGAATGGCATTGGGGTGACAATTCCATGATCTTAGACATGTTACATGGCCATGTTCGGAGTTACCATTGTGACGCTATACATAGGTAGTGACCTATGTATAGTGCACACGGGTAATGGTGTCCCCGCACTCACAAAGTCCGGGGAATTTGCCCTGAACGATGTGGGGGCACCTTGGCTAGTGCCAGGGTGCCCACAAACTAAGCAACTTTTCACCCAACCATCACCAGGTGAAGGTTAGACATATAGGTGACTTATAAGTTACTTGAGTGCAGTGGTAAATGGCTGTGAAATAACGTGGACGTTATTTCACTCAGGCTGCACTGGCAGGCCTGTGTAAGAATTGTCGGAGCTCCCTATGGGTGGCAAAAGAAATGCTGCAGCCCAAAGGGATCTCCTTGAACCCCAATACCCTGGGTACCTCAGTACCATATACCAGGGAATTATATGGGTGTACCAGTATGCCAATGTGAATTGGTAAATTGAGTCACTAGCCTCTTGATGACAAATTTGGAAAGCAGAGAGAGCATAACCACTGAGGTTCTGGTTAGCAGAGCCTCAGTGAGCCAGTTAGGCATCACACAGGGAACACATATAGGCCACAAACTTATGAGCACTGGGGTCCTGGCTAGCAGGGTCCCAGTGACACATAACAAAAATACTGACAACATAGGGTTTTCACTATGAGCACTGGGCCCACAAACAGGCCAAAAGTGGGGGTAACAATGCTAGAAAGAGGCTACTTTCTCACAATCATAATGACATTGATGTTGTTACTCACACATCATGAGGGGAGCAGACATTTTGGATTTGCCATTCATTTGGAATAAAGTATTAAGGCAGTGTTCCAGCATAATATGAATGCTGAGTGGCAAGTCATCACAGGAGCATCTATTTTGGATTGGTTTGTTTTCTTTAAGTATAATTCATAAGAAAATGCCACACCGCATAGCTACCTGTTAATGGTGGTGGCCATCTTAGATTGGGCCATTGTTTGGAAAGGTTGATGCACTTTCACGAGGCGTGTCATCACACATGTGTTTGATTCATTCGTTGATCTACAATTTCCTCATAAGGTTTGATGGTTGCAGTTTGAGATCTGCAAACCGCAAAGGTATTTCTATATCTCTTTTTATTCATCACTCGCATCAAAAACTAGTTACTCACCACACCACCAATGTTTGCTTGAGATTAGTAAACTTAAACTTTGTGACATTTGTGCATGCTGTCAAAGAATGTCAAAGGCAGGTCATGCTGTAATGTGGATTAACATTTTGGAAGGTGGTCAACCAATCACAAAAAAAATGTCTGGTACAGACAGCATTAAAAAATCTCTGCATTTTTTGGCAAATCGTGGTAAACTTATATTGGAATGGAAGCGCTGGTTTCGTGCCTTTGAAAACTATCTTGGAGCCATTGATGCTGGTAGTTACTGTCCTCAAAGGAAGTTAGCCTTACTTTTTAATTGCCTGGGGACAGGACAGAATAGTTTTGACCATTAAGCCAGTAGCAACCTCCCAGAGATGACTCAGGAGATGGTGCAGCGTTAAATGTGTATATAGAGGCTCAGAAAAGATTATCTTCACATTTCCCAGAAGACCCAAGTTTTGCATTAGAATACTTTACTTTTAATTCAAGGAAACAAAATGGAGGAGAAATCATTGACCAGTATGTTGCTGCACTTAGAACATCAGCAAGCACATGCCAATTTAACAATGCACTGGATGACTATACCAGAGACCAAGTTGTCCTCAATTGTTATTTAAAGAAAATCAAAGCACATTTACTATGTTGTAATGATCACACTCTTGAAGAAACTGTCATAATTGCCAAAAGGACAAATGATGAATCAATTATTTCTTCACAGGAAAGGTGATGCGTTGAATTCTGGACATGCAGCCTTGGTTCCTTACTGCAGTGCGGGGTCAATGAGAAATCTATGCCATGATGTCAATGCATGGACAATCCAGATGCGCTGTGCTGATGGAGCCACAGGTGAACAGGCGCTGTGTTGATTCAGCAGCCATGAGACAGACACTGCGTTGATTCTCCAGCTGCGGGACAGGCCCTGCGTCGATGTTTGTGCCACGGCGTGTTGGTGTGTGGACTTTCTCCTTCTTGTCACCAGCTTCTACTTCGAAGGGCCCAGGGACTGGAGTTGGCACCACTTGGTAAGTCAGGACTCTCAGCAGAAGAGCCCAGACACTGGCAGATGAAGTCTTTGATGTCCCTTAGACTTCTTAACAGGAGGCAAGCTCAGTTGAAGCCCTTGGAGAACCTTGGGAAGCAGGATGTAGAAAGCAGGCCAACACAACAAAGCAACAAGCAGAGTGGCAGTCCCTCCTATGGCATCCAGCTCTTCTTCCTGGCAGAATATCCTCAGTTCAGAATTGTTCTAATTTTGTGGGGTCAGAGGTCCAGTACTTATACCCATTTCTGCCTTAGAAAACTTTGAAGTCAATGAAAAGTGTAGTGCACAAGACCCTACCTTTCCTTCCCTGGCCACAGGCACATTACAGGGGGTTAGAGACTGTTTTGTGTGAGGACAGACACATCCCTATTCAAGTGCATGTGTCGGCTCTTCCCACCACTCTACCTCAGGAAGATCCATCAGGATTTGCAGGGCACACTTCAGCTCCCTTTGTGAGACTGTCTAGAGTGAATACACAAACAGCCCAACTGTCATCCTAACCCAGATGTGTATTCCACAAACAGGCAGAGGCACAGAATGGTTAAGCAACAAAATGGCCACTTTCTAAAAGTGGCATTTTCAAACTTACAATTTAAAAAACACCTTCAGCAAAAGATGTATTTTTAAATTGAGATTTCAGGCACCCCAAACTCCATACCTCCATTTGCTCCTAATTGGAAATTAGACTTAAACCATATTTCAAGGGAATCCCCATGTTACCCTATTAGTGAGATAGGCCCTGCAATAGTAAAAAACAAATTTTGCAGTAATTCCCTATCAGATCATGTAAAACACAAGTCCTACTGTTTAAATACACTGCACCCTCCCCATGGGACTGCCTTGGGCCTACCTTAGGGGTAACGTACATGTAGCAAAAGGAAAGGTTGGGGCCTGGCAAGTGGGTGCACTTGCCTGGTCCAAATGGCAGCTTAAAACTGCACACACAGACTCTGCAGTGGCAGGTCTGAGACATGTTTACAGAGCTACTCACACAATCAGTGCTGCAAGTCCACTAGTAGCAGTAGATTTACTGGCCCTGAACACACATAGTGCACTTTACTAGGGTCTTACCAGTAAATCAAAAATGCCAGTCATTGGGAAAACAATCACCAATACAACTTAGATAGGGAGCACTTGCACTTTAGCACTGATCAGCAGTGGTAAAGTGCTCAGAGTCCTAAAACCAGCAAAAACGTAATACAGCACACATTCAAAACTAGGAGGTCAGAGGCAAAAGTTTTGGGGATAACCCTGCAAAAAGGGTCATTTCCAACACACCCATTGCCTAAAATTCATGAATGGCTTGCCAGTTTGGGTGGGGCAAAATCTTTCATAATATTGCTCCTAGGGCACCTTATCACCAAGCCTTCTTAGTCAAGAAACTGCTAGTCTTTACTCCATTATTGTTTCGTTTGGTGCATTCAAGTATTTAGAACTACCCTTCAGACTTGCATCCGCTTCTAATGCTTTTTAAAAAGGTTATGTATTGTTTCTTTAAAGACATTTCAGGGTTACATGACTTCCAGGAAGACATACTTATCCATATAAATACATCCATGTGAACATCTTTGTATCTTAGACAATATCTTGGGGATTTTGAGTGAACATGGTATGACTGTTTGCAATGGTAAATGTACATTTCTGACTGATTCAATAGACTGTTTAGGTCACACTATTGCTTCTGAACGGATTTAACCTAAGGAGGATCTTATCAGGGCCCTGAGGAAAGTGTCCTGCCCTAAAAAGAAGCATGATTTACTCTCATTCATAAGATTGTGTGATTCCTCTTCAAGATTAGTGGAAAGGTATGCCACTGTCACTGTCATCACTTATGAGATTGTTGAGAAAACAATGAAATGTTTGTGAGGGAAACTAAGGAACAAGATGTGTTTCTAAAGATAAAGAAAATCCTTACTGAAGTGCGAGCTTTAAAAACATGAATCAGTGGTCATAAATGTATTATTACAGTGGCTGCCAGTGCCGTCGGATTGGGTGCTGTTTTGTGACAGAAAATCGATGATACTGAGTACACTATTGCATTTGCTTCCAGAGTACTATCTGAGGTGGGAAGGAAATATAGTACTATCAAAAGGGAGGCCTTGGTTTGTGCCTGGTCAATTGAAAATTTTAAGAACTCATTTTACCCTTCATACAGATCACAAAACACTATTGTATCTACTGGGTAAAAAGGGCCATCTGCTGCATTTTCGAGGTTAATACAAATACTGTCAAAATTACAAAAATATAACTTTGAAGTCAGAACTCCAATGTTCGAGCAGACTGTTTTTCAAGGCTTTCAGTGGTTGAGAATTATGTTATGCAAGACAAAGGCATTTTGGGATCTAAATGTGCTGTGTCTGGTGTAGATATAGGTCAGATTTGCCAAGGCACCATTAGTAAAGCAGAATGGAATTCCACTGTGGTCAATGATTCTTTTGTGTTGAAGGTTGTGGATTACATGCAGAATGGATAGCATTTACAGAGGCATCTTAGCAGTGAGCTGCTTTGTTTTTGTCATGTTTCTTCTCAACTTTCGGTCAAGTCAGGTATTTTATTGAGGTGTGGAAAGTTTGTTGCACGTATCAAATTACGATCTAAAATTGGTCTTGCTCATCAAGGTCTTTTGGGATCCACTGCTACCAAGAACATTTTGAGACAGTCCTTTTGATGGACATATATAAATAAAAACTTTGAGAAATTCATTGATAAATTTCAGGAGTGTTTTTATCCAATAACCCTTGAAAGTTGAAGGAGACACCTTTACTACCTACTCCTTTTCCAGACGTGCCTTGGTACAAAGTTGCTCTTGATTTTGTGGAACCTTTAACAAAGTTACCTGAAGAGGCTAGGTATTTAATTGTAATGGTGGATCACTTTTCTAAATGGGTTCTTTATTCATTTGTACGTCAAATTAGCACAGATGTAGCTATACATTTTTTAAAAACATTTTTGCTCTTGAAGGTCACTCTCAAGAGCTCATTACTGACAACCGGTCGCAACTACTGTCTCATAAAATGGAGACTTTTTTGTAAGATAAAAGCATCGCACATTACATAGTGGCTTTCTACAGACCTCAATTCATTGGTGCTGTGGAACGGGTAAACAGTTTATTCAAAGAAGGTGTATAAACCGCTTTCACTTGTGGTAAAGATCCACAAGATTTTATAAGAAGCAATATCTGTGCATTCATTACACCCCTCATAGTGTGATGGGTGTCGCTCTCTTTACTTCATTGAGGGGTAGGAAGTACCGGGCGGGATAGGTTCCACAGTGGTTAATAGACAGAATCTCTTCTGTACCGAAAGAAGGTTAAAAGGGGCAGGATGACTGTGGTCTCGAGTAGGAGTTTCTCTGTGATCTGTGAGACTGTGTTCTCGAGTACGAGCTCGGCCAGTGGTGGTTGCTCAGTTTTGCCCACTCCGCTTGGAGTGCAGTGTTCCGGGAAAACTCCACCAAATGTCATGTGGTTGAGTTTTTCTATTGCGCAGCTGGCCAATGTTAAGTTGGCAAGCATAAGTGCAAATTTGCATCCACTAGCGCGATTTTTGGTGCTATAACACATCCCGGTGAGATTTCTCAACCAGGGCATTTACGTCAGATAATGACCATTCGCGTTGAGAAAGGTGCAGCTTGAGAAGAAAATCTACTCGTGTGGCAGAAAGAATCAGCTCCCACTGGCACACTGCGTGGTGCTGCTTGCACTGAATTTACAGTGCTTAACATGATCCTGGAACCTTAAATCACCACAAGCAGTGCAACATGCCCAAATTCTGCCTGCTTGAGAAGTCCACTGAATTTGATTGTGTGTTTATTTAACCACCGAAGTGAAACTCCATGAGTTCCGCTGAGGCCTAATCTTGAGAAGATTTGAGCTATTGTTAAAATGGCTGAAAATAAAAAGAACAGTTACTTTGATGGAAACCATTGCATAGGGACAAGCAAAATGTATTTCGGGTGTTGTGGGTTATGCTCAAGAACATGGGGCCTAAGAAGTTCAAAGTTGAGTTTAATTTCAATGGTCCTTTTCAAATTCTCAAGGTGGCATACTCTTCTGTCAAATTAGCTGATGGTCCGTGATGGGCGATTAGGAATTTCGTTGTCCTTGATGATTTTCAAAAGTCAGTCATGTCTAAGAGGATGTTAGATCAGGATGATACTTTGCTGTTGCCTGCCTTGCATGACAAATTGAATGAAATTTCAGGGCAATTGAATGGACAGTTGCAAAGTGTGCTGCTGAAGTGTGCATCTAATGTTCCTGAGAGTGTTGATGTGGAACATACTGTTACTAGGTGTGGTAACCAGCATCTACTCCAGTCATCATTTTGACATCAAAGTCCTGACTATATGTGTCATGTCATGGGAAGGATTCAAGCATTCACCTCAGTCTGTCGAAGTAAGCCTCAGCAAGGCCTACTAGTGCAAGGGGTTTGCCCTTCTCTGCACAAAGTCCTCAGACCATATAGGAAGAAGTTGGCACAGAAACTGAAATAAAAGACAAAGGGGCATATTTATACTCTGGTTGCACTGGAATTGCGTCGTTTTTTTTTACGCAAATCCGACGCAAAACTAACTCCATATTTATACTTTGGCGTTAGACCTGTCTAGCGCCAAAGATCTTGGAGTTTGCGTCATTTTTTAGCGTGGACACCTTCCTTGCGTTAATGATATGCAAGGTAGGCGTTCCCGTCTAAAAAATGACTCTGAGGCATGTGCGCCTTATTTATACTCCCGGGCAAAAATGACGCCCGGGAGTGGGCAGGTCAAAAAAAATTACGTCCAGCAGCTTTAGCGTAATTTTTTAGCGCCTGGTCAGGGCAGGCGTTAAGGGACCTGTGGGCTTGGAAGGAGCCCAGAGGTGCCCTCCCATGCCCCCAGGGACACCCCCTGCCACCCTTGCCCACCCCAGGAGGACACCCAAGGATGGAGGGACCCATCCCAGGGAACTTAAGGTAAGTTCAGGTAAGTATTTTTTTCTTTTTTTTTTGTGGCATAGGGGGGCCTGATTTGTGCCCCCCTACATGCCAATATGCCCAATGACCATGCCCAGGGGACATAAGTCCCCTGGGCATGGCCATTGGGCAAGGGGGCATGACTCCTGTCTTTGCTAAGACAGGAGTCATGTCAATGGAGGGTGGGAGTCAAAACAAAACGGCGCAACTCGGGTTGAGGCAGATTTTTTGCCTCAGACCGACTTGCCCCATTTTTTGATGCCCAAGCTCCATTTTCCCATACGCCGGTGCTGCCTGGTGTAAGTCATTTTTTTTTACGCACACCAGGCAGCTCCACCGGCTAACGTCATTCCATAAATAAGGCGCCCGCATGGCGCTTTGGAATGGCGTTAGCCGTCGCTAAATTTTTTGACGCACAACTGCGTTGGCTCAGTTGTGCGCCAAAATGTATAAATATGGCCCAAAGTTTATTAAACCTCATGAGGTGGTGCTACAGTTCAAACAGCACCCTTCAGTAATGTTTGAAGTAGCACACTGAACTAAGAGAGCATGGGCCTTTTATACCCACGCAGGGGCTAAAAGAAGGTGGTACAATTATAGAAGGAAGACTTACATACATATAGGGTCATATGGAAATGCACAGTCGACAGGTAGGAGGGGCTAACAGTTTTCAAGGATTAGTTGACACATTACTGTCTGTTACTGATTACTAACAGCTGCAGATCTTACTTGGGATGTGCAAAAGTGGGAGATGCTAAATATAACTTGTCACTAGACAGATTTTCAAGAGTAGTTAACAGAAAGGTAGGACAGAGCACATGGCGAGCACATGGCAGAGAAGATGGCTGCCATGAATACAAAATAGATTCTGCAAAATGTTCACAATAGTTGCTAAATACAAAATGTCTTCTGCTAATGCTTAATCTAATCGCTACTGACTTACAACAGACGACCCTTTCAGCATTAGCTGAAGACATTCGTCTTTCTGGGATAATCTAAATATTCATCTTGTATATTTATGCTCATCATTTCAGCTATTTCCTTATCTAACATGTGTTGTGCTTTCATTTCTGTAATATTTCTTTTGGTAGGAATACAAGCAGTAATGCACATGGAGCAGAACATTGGACCACACTGAATACAGATACAGCATGTGAAAAATATTGCAATCATTACACACAGGATAGTCAGTAGTTTCCAGCCCCAAGCGGAAACAAGAGCCCAAAACTATCCAGAAAAAGTACAAGTACCAGTCTCTGTGAGGATTTCTGCAGCAATTTTATGCAATTTAGATATTGCATCATATACTGAAGGTGAGTGATCTGGAATGAAAACGCAGCAACTACTACCGATGATGCGACATGCACCACCTCGATCAGCTAATATCACATCTAGTACTATACGATTTTGGAGCGCTACAATCCTCTCAATTTGGAGCTCCTCGGTAATATTCCCAAGTGCCAGAGCTGCCTGATTGGTAACAGCTTGCACAACCCTAGTCAATCGTCTCACTTTCCTACTGTTTAACGCAGCACCCACAAAGGAGAACAACCCTAAATTAAAATCAACATATTGTTGCAGGCTAGTGTCCGTTTGGTCTACCTCATTTGTATTTATTGTCCTTTTATATCTATTTTTAATGATGTCATTGAACAGTTTAAAATCTCGCTGATATGATGCAGGGGACAAAAACACAGGGGGTAATAGAAAAGATACATAACACACACCTGACCACCCAACAGGTAGTTGGTAATATCCATAGTTACCACAAACAAAATATGTATTATGTGAAGCTGTAAAACCACTATTATTTACACCCTCAATAGTTAAAATCAAGGTACAATCGCTTATCCCCACTGGAATTTGCCCAATGCTACGTATACATAAATCTGCTTTAGTTTTTGTAACAGAAATCACAAATTGTTCTTTCTTGTCAGAGTATCTTATATTTGTGAAGACATATGGTATTGAAACATTGTCCGGTTGATACTCTTCCCATTCCCATTTAGTTCCTTTGGCTTGGGGATACCCATCTTTTCTCTTAGTAGCATACTTTATTAAGGCGAAAAAGAAGTCCGCCCTCTGTACGTTTTCCAGATGCAAACAAAAGCGTATACCAAGCTTGACAAGAACCATTGTGTGAAAAAGGAAGAGGAATGAAAGGTGTTCCTCCTTTCTTTTGATGCTCAGGTATCATTCCACATACCCAACAGTTAGTAGTATTTGTAGCATTATGAGTATGATGCAACATCTGAATGAAAGTATTATTGAAGTACGATTGACGGTGCTTCTGCTCCTGATAGGGAAGCATAAAGTAATAGTGATCCTCTGGTACTGGAGTAGTGGCAACAAAAAACTCACGAGCAGGAGCCTTCTTTTCAACAAACCCGGTGATTATAGCTATAACCACCAAAACAACAACAAACCCTATAGTACTAATGATCAGTTTGTTATTCATTTTAGCAACAGTGATAATCGACCCTTTCAGAAATGAATTAAAAACAATCGTTGGAGCTCTTATCGCTGGGCAGCCGCTGATTTCTTCACCATGGGCCAAGACGGGTGTCACTACTCTAATGCATGCCTGATCCCCCCTTGCCACATTTGCTCTCCGTTTCACTAACCCAGGGCGGTAGCTCAACCAGTTTTCTCCAGCACTATGGGGTCTTTCCTCGGTCTCAAATTATATCGCAACACTCCAGAAATCGTATGGTCCTGGAAGAACTCCACAGATTCGTCAGGTGATATAGCACGGCCTTTCTCTGTAGTCAAAATCTCTTGATGATAGGTCAGCACAGCAGGTTCCACCAAGGTAAGTAGCACTCTCTTGCAGTGAGTACTATGGACCCATTTCTTTCAGTTCGTCACTCGAACTGCTGTCCTTGTCGCAAGGAGCACCTGCTCCGGGCCTCGCCACCTTGGTTCCAAGATGCTTGATCTTTCAAAGGACTTAATCATCACCTGGTCACCAGGTCGGAGTTCATGGCCTTCACCTGTAGATCTGTCAGGAAGTGCTTCTCGAACAAAGGTGCAGCCTCCCGCATTGGTTTCGCGTGAACTATCATAGTCTTATCTATTCCGAAGATGGAAGCTTGCACCCCGCCAGTCTGAGATGTCCATGCAACTACCTCCACGGCCCTTTTCTCCTCTTGCAAACGGACTGCCACAACACATAATTTCACCAAACGCCTGATTTCATCAGCCACCTGGGAGAAAACAAAAAGACCATCACGCATTTGCTTATGATCAGCTGCTACATCATCGGGCTCTAACTCATCAGAATATTTCCGAAATAGTTCAATAACTTCTGTGCCAAATGCCTCAGTAAAATATAGCTGCTCCTTTTCCGTCCACCTTTTCATGTTGTCTAAAAGTTCAGAAGCAGAGACAACACTACAAATTGTTTTACGAGCAATAGATCTAAGCTCAGACGCACGGTCAGCAGGCAACATAGAGCGACTGTCTCGTATCTTCTGTTGCTCCGAACCGGAGAGCTCAGCTAACTCATGAGGGACAGAAGGAACGAAATACGGAGGTGGAGGGCGAGCTAGTAACAAAAAATCATTGTGTGGTTTATTAAGGATAGGATAGAAAGGTTGCCTAACAGTGTATTGGCCAGTTACCTGTAATTTACGTTCTTTCTCTTCTAGCTCCTTTAATTCATTTATTTCTCTCTTTCTCATTTCCAATGCTTTCACACATACATTCTTCCGCTGCTCTTTCTCAAGCAGGGTTGCTCACGCTTCACTCGTCCACGCACTTCTTTCTCCCACATTCGTACACAGTCAAACATATCTTGCCTAGACCTTCGCTTACACATACATTGTACCACATACTCAATCTTTCACAAATCAAATGACCCATGCATAGGCCAACGTAACTCAGGATCCGCACAAGTGTATTTATTCCATAATGTGCTGTACATTATAGAAGAAAGACCATGTTTAACATACATATCTCTATTGGGCGTCCCCTCTGGGGGTGCGGGTTGCGATTCTTCCAGTCTCAAATTGGTACCATTACAAAAGCAACATATCCTACGAAGTGCGCTAAAACAGGCATGCCAAAAATAGTGCAGAATATGCAATATTATAATCAAAGTAGCACTTAAGGTGCCGTTCAAATCAAAATTAAATTGGAGAAAATTCTCCTCATTACCTGCCTATATAAATTGCAATTTATATATCAATTCAAAGGACACAAATTGACTAGTCACTTAAAACACGAGAGCCACAGTAAGTGGTGCTAAAAATTCATTACCAAACAAAGGCATCAAAACCCACAGCAAGTGCCGTAAAATGGCTCTTACCAATCACAGGGCGACCAGGTTCCAACTGCCAAGTTCTAAAATCTACCAAATGGTCACTGCATGACGAATGAACAAAAAGGATCTCAGTCGAGGACCAGCGCCACCTGGATGGTCAAATCAGAAAGAAGGGAAAATCGCCGTGGTTGCCAAGACTCCGGTCTCCTCAGGCAATGATCGTCGGCAGCGAGATCCCAATCCTTCATCGCGACCAATCCGTCGGGCGTCCGAGTCGCCGATGAGTCCCTGTTCAGGCGCCAATTTGTCGAAGTAAGCCTCAGCAAGGCCTACTAGTGCAAGGGGTTCGCCCTTCTCTGTACAAAGTCCTCAGACCATATAGGAAGAAGTTGGCACAGAAACTGAAATAAAAGACACTGCTTATTAAACCTGATGAGGTGGTACTACAGTTCAAACAGCACCCTTCGGTAATATTTGAACTAGCACACTGAACTAAGAGAGCATGGTCCTTTTATACCCATGCAGGGGCTAAAAGTAGGTGGTACAATTATAGAAGCAAGACTTACATACATATAAGGTCATATGGAAATGCACAGTCGACAGGTAGGAGGGGCTAACAGTTTTCAAGGACTAGTTGACACATTACTGTCTGTTACTGATTACTAACAGCTGCAGATCTTACTGGGCATGTGCGAAAGTGGGAGATGCTAAATATAACTTGTCACTAGACAGATTTTCAAGAGTAGTTAACAGAAAGGTAGGACAGAGCACATGGCATGGCAGAGAAAATGGCTGCCATGAATACAAAATGGATTCCGCTAAATGTTCACAATAGTTGCTAAATACAAGATGTCTTCTGCTAATGCTTAATCTAATCGCTACTGACTTACAACAAGTCTGGAACAGGGATGTTTCAGATGTGTGAGCCATGAGTCTGTTAAAACTTGGCTACGAGATAGAGTTTTCTACTCCTCTGGTAGACTGTTTTGTTCCCACTCCCACTCCTCACAATCATCTAAAGTTCCAGGGCTTGCAGGCAGTATTCAGGGACTGTTAGCAAAGGGTGCTATAATTCCAGTACCTCAGCATGAAAGACGCAAGGGTTGTTATTCCCTCATGCTTTTAGTCTGGGAATCATCAGGAAATTTCACCTGTTTCTGGACCTGAAGGGTGTCAATCATTTTCTACCTTATAAGAAGTTCAAACTGCTGAGTTTTAAAAATATTCTACATTTGGTGGCCTGGGGATGCTCCATGCCTCTCTTGGTCTAGTGGGTGCTGTTGTAATCTAGGCAATTTGCCTTGGTCCATTTAACATTGATGTCATATTTAGAGCCTTACTGACATCACATAGAACTGTGGGGTGTCATGAGAATAGGGGTGACGGTTGGCTCAGTGGTGGCTGTGCTGTTTGGATGGATGCATTAAAGGGAGATCTGACAAATGTTCCCGGAGCCTATACTTTCTTAACATTGGCGACGAGTTGTAGCAATCGCCCAAAAACACTGTGTGCGGTCTCTACATGATCATGTTATCTACACAGATGGATTTGGAAATATATTTGAACATTTACAGTGGTGAGTGAGTTACTGCAGACACTCAACAGGCTTAAACTTAATTTAATTGGATTCCTGACGTTGCTCAGAGGTATTCCAGTGTTCTTCTGTATTTTTGACAAAAACTGTGTTTTAACCATTACAAGCATGAGTGCATGAGGCTGGCATACAGTCTCACCTACATACCAGCATTATCCTAATGTAGCAGCGTGTGGGACTGAGGTGCACGTCTCTGGCATTAGTGAAGCAGGACAATCACTGACGTGTGTTTATGCGTGTGCACCAGCGTTAAGGAATGTGTGCAGCGTAATTGTAGCAAACGTTGGAGATGCACAGTAGTGTTCCATTAACCCCTTAGCTGCTGGACTCTTCTGGTTGCAGGGATATATAAGGCTTGTAGGTTCATCAAAAACCATAGGCACCCAGAGCCAATAAATGAGCTGCACCTTGCAATAGGTTTTCATTGTATACCGGGTATAGCAATTCATTTGGTGAAATATAAAGAGTTCAAAATAGGTAACAAGGAAACCTTTGTTTTCCAAAATGGGCAGATGATAAGTTGTTGAGAAGCAGTGGTTATTTGCACATCTCTGAATTCCGGGGTCCCCATACGAGCATGTGAATTACAAGGCATTTCTCAAATAGACTTCTTTTTTACACACTGTTTCACATTTGGAAGGAACAAATGTAGAGAAAGAAAAGCGGCAATAACACTTGTTCTTTTATTGTGTATTCCCCCAAGTCTCCCTCTAAAAATGGTACCTCACTTGTGTGGGTAGGCCTAGTGCCTGAGGCAGAAAAATGCAACATGGACACATCGCATTTTTACATTGAAATCTCACATGTTTTTTGGAAAGTGCCTAGCTGTTGATTTTGGCCTCTAGCTCAGCCGGCACCAAGGGAAACCTACAAACCTGTCCATTTTTTAAAACTAGACACCTAGGGGAATCCAGGATGAGTTGACTTGTGGGGCTCCCACCAGGTTGTTTTACCCGGAATCCTTTGCAAAACTCTAAATTTGGCAAAAAAAACAGTTTTCCCCCAGATTTCGGTGCTGCAAAGTTCTGAAATCTGGGAGGAGCAACAAACTTCCTTCCACCCAGCATTCCCCCAAGTGTCCTGATAAAAATGGTACCTCACTTGTGTGGGTAGGCCTAGTGCCAAAACACAATGTGGACACATCACATTTTCCTAAAGAAAACTGACCTCTTTTTTGCAAAGTGCCTACCCGTGGATTTGGCCTCTAGCTCAGCCCCACCTAGGGAAACCTAGCAAACCTATATATTTTTGGAAACTAGACACCAAGGGAAATTCAGAATGGGGTGACTTGTGGGGATCGCACCAGGTTCTGTTACCCAGAATCCTTTGCAAACCTCAGAAAGTGACAAAAAAACACTTTTTTCCTCGCATTTCGGTAATGGAAAGTTCTGGAATCTGATAGGAGCCACAAATGTATTTCCAACCAGCATTCCCCCAAGTCTCCCGATAAAAATGGTACCTCACTTCTGTTGGTAGGCCTTGCGCCCCAAAACGCACCATGGACACATCACATTTTTGCATGAAAACTGACATGTTTTTTGGAAAGTGCCTAGCTGTAGATTTTGGTCTCTATCTCAGCCGGTACATAGAAAAACCTATCAAACCTGTGCATTTTTTAAAACTAGACACCTAGGGGAAGGGAACCCAGGATGGGTAACTTGTGGTGCGCTCATCAGGTTCTGTTACCCAGAATCCTTTTCAAACCTCAAAATTTGGCAAAAAAACCCACTTTTTTATCACATTTTGGTGATAGAAAATTCTGGATTCTGAGAAGAGCCACAAATGTCCTTCCACCCATCACTCCCTCAAGTCTACTGATAAAAATGGTACCTCACTTGTGTGGGTAGGCCTAATACCGTGTCAGGAATGGATCACACAATGGTCAATGTTAGTCGTTACACGAGGGCAACTG